>NC_056725.1:181158675-181271175 GCF_019279795.1 Protopterus annectens | reverse complement strand
TCAGGCTTATGGGGCGATAGTTTCCAGGATCCGTTGAGGCACCACCTTTATGGAGAGGGACCACTGTTGCTGTATGCCACTCTTTGGGCACATATACTGTAGTAAGGCTGAGATTGAACAGTAGTTTTATGTTTGGGTTTAGCTCTTCTTAGAGTTCATGTAGGACGCAGCTCAGGACACCGTCTGGTCCCATTGATGCTGTGTTTTTTGCTTTGCTTCTTAATTTAATTATTTAGTTCTTTGGTCTTTAGCAAGGGCTTGTATAAGCTCTTTGCTACAGTTTAGAGGACTTCCTTTTTTTTGATCTAGTGACTGCCCAAGGCACCAGTTCTCATAACTATGGTTCTGATTAAATTGTGAAATGCAGCCAATGTCCTTCAAGTACTCTCAGCAGTTAAAAGGCAGAAATGCTTTGCACAGTAGTGATATAAAAATGTTAGGTGATCTACTCAAAATAGCCATAGGCAGAAAATTCTGTTGTATACCAAAGCCCAGATGCTAAAACATTGTGGTATCAAATTCCAAATGTCCTAGCCTTCTAAATTACTTTCACAGCAAGGAGATTAACTATATAAAGCAATAAAAGGTCCCAAATATCACAATTAAGAAGAGATTTGTTAGATCATTGTTAGTTTGGATGTATTTGTGCTTTATGATAAGTTCAAGGTTGTCATATTTCTATAGCTGTAATTCTGATGTATACAGGTATATGATACTGGTCATTCATATGTACACTGACAACTGAGAAGGAACTTTTAATTATAATCCAGTAATCAATAATCATACAGCAAATCATCAAGTCAAAGCTATGTCAGTACTCTATATAATTTATTTTCCACAGGTATTTGATATTGCATAATAATATTGTGACTCGTTTGATAGTCACTAAATAAACAGGTTAATCAACTTTGGTTTACTTGACCGGAGACCATAGAAGGTAATAGCCATATAATGAAATCTCATTATCATTTCTGCACTGTGGTGAGGGTCCTATATAAATAACCTTACTTACAGACTGTTATTTCTAGATGGGAGCATGCATGGTAACTGCTGTAGCAAACTTATTGTGCATGGAATGGGGTTGGAATACATGGTAAAGAGTTATTCTATGTATCTGATATCTTTTCAGAGGTAGCTGGTTTATTTTTTTTCCATTCACATTGAAACCTCCAAACAAACAAGTAGCTAATAATTAATCTGTTTATCATACATGTTCTGTGCTTCTTATAATCATACTTTATCTGTCAGATTTTACATTCAAAGTCAGCCCATTGAATCCATATGTAGAATAGTGTGTGTGTATGTGTTGTACCGTTAAGAAGCATTTCAAGGTCAGCACATGCATATAGATAGCAAGCACATGCTAGCTTCAGTGCCATTTTAAGAGTGCAGCCAGAGAGCGAGTGTGTGTGAGTGTAATAGCTAGTTTGCTTATAAGTTTATCTAAGTTAAAGTTATTAAGCCTCAATCCTGATGTGTTTGTACATAATAAAGGTGATTGAACAGAACCCATGAAGGCTCATCTATTGTGTCCAGAGTGGACGAATAACATGGTGTCAGAACTGGGATTCCAGAGACTACTTTTCAGAGCTACAAGGTGCAGAGTTAAAACTGAAGGCAAATTAAGAGAACTGAGCACAAAAAAGGGCCAGAAATGAACCAAAGGTAATGAAAACTTGCATGGATGATTTATTTTATAAAAAATATAAAACAGAGCATTACAAGGGCACAAATTGCATTATTAAATAAGTGAGAAGCACAAAAGGTTATTAATAAAACAAAATGCCTAAAATTAAGATATTTGATAAAACATTATCAGAAAAGCACAAAAGGGGTTCGGAATTACCTCAGAATTGCAAAATGAGCATGTTTAAAGTAAAACAGGCATGTTTAGAGTAAAATGAGCACAAGAAAACTATAATGGACATGGAAAAAGATTAAACGAGCAAAATGAATATAATAAGGGCAAAAATAGCACATTAAGCTTAAATAAAGCAAAGTGACTACATGTTTTTGGCAAAGTACTGTGTTTTGGCATAACTTCTATCTCACATTATATTAAGGGCATAACTAGAGTTATTTGAAGTATCTCAAAGTATGCAAAGTGCTTACAGTGTGTGCTTATTACTGTGCATTTACTCCAAAGAGTTTATTTGTGTGCATGGTGTAAGTATTTTTGAAGCATAGTCAAAATACAGCCATTTTGAATTTTTTTTTTGTGCTGGGTGTGTCTATTCACAAAGTTCTACCATTACAGAGTGTTTCTTACACTGTATAGAGTTATTTAGCAAAGTAAAGCCATTTTGGGAAAGTTTCAGTGTGCTGTGTACTGTTTATTTGCAAAGTGCAGTTATTTGAAATGTTTCTTACTCTGAGCTTCTTCTGCCCGGTTTATCTGCACAGTGCAGTCATTTTGTTTCTTACTCTGAAAAGAGGTAGTTTCTTACACTACATTTATTTCAAGAGTATTCCCAGGCTTGAGAGACTTATTTCACAAAGTCCAGTTATGCAGAGGCTTATTGTGCTACTGGGCATAGTTACAAATACTGGCATTAATTTCTGGCATATGTATATGTGTGTGCGTTCATGCCAACTTGCAAAAGCCTTCACTGGTATGTGTTAATATGGCAGATGAATTTTAAAAACCATCACCACTTGTATTTGATCAGAATATTGCAGAGAACTGGAGAATATTTGAGCAAGAGTACAATATTTTTATACAAGCAGCTTATTCTGATAAAAATGCATGCACCAAGGCATTCATTTTGCTAAACCTAGCTGGGTCAGAGGCCATTGAAAGAGATCATTCATTTTTGTATGCACCAGCAATATATGAAGGAGAAGGTGAAAACTATCATATTGTTCTACAGGCTGAATCAAAGGAAGACCCCAAGTGTTTGAAACACAAGTTCAGGAAAATGTGTAACCCCCAGACAAATATTACATTAGAGAGGTATTTGTTTTACACAAGAGGTCAGAAACCAGAGGTAACTTTTGCAGCTTACATTACTGACTTGAGAAACAAAGCTAAAATGTGTTTGTTTGGTGACTTAAAAGATGAGTTGATAAAGGACAGGCTTGTGTGTTGTACTAATAGTGCTGCAGTGAAAATGATTTTGCTTTGTGACAGTGATTTAATGCTGAGCAAAGCTATTAAAATTTGTCAAATCCATGAAGTTACAGAAAGGCACAGAAGTATGCTTGCAAGTGATAAAAGCATGGTTTCAGCAGGCTCCAGAGCAAACAGAGACAGCATGCAGCTACCAGGAGCAGGCCTAACCATATGGCAGCTGTAACCCTTGTGGGTATGGCAGGTAAAACCCATAGTTTTTCAGCAAGTTTTAAGAAAAAGGACATGCTTAGTGCAGTAAAAGGGTGAGCCAGCAAAACTCAAATCCAGATTTATTGTTAACTGTCGCAACTATGGTGCCAATCATGAGTCTAAAAGAGAAAATGCTTAGCATTTGGTCAGCAATGCCACAAGTGTAAAAAAATGAACCATTTTCAGAAGATTTGCAAGTCAAGTAAACCTCACACAGTTATAAAAAAGGGTCACTCAAAAAAGCAAGTTGATCATGTAGAGAGCTGCAACTCTGCTTTCTATGTAGATGGTATATCAGTAATTGGTGAAAAGATTGATTCAGTGAATGTGTTGGCAAAGAGTGAAGTGTTTTGTACTGTCCAGATCAATGGTAAATACACTGAGCTTAAAGTGGACACTGGCTCAAAGTGTAATATTTGCAAAGGTGAGAACTGGTGAACAACTCAATGTGGCTAGTTGTGTGAAACTTGTTGTTTATGGAGGTGAAAAAATTCAAATTGAAGGCTCAGTAGTGCTTTCATGTTATTTGGCTAGGAACTGTTACAACTTGTTATTCTATGTAGTCCAAAGACCTATGCAGTCATTATTGGG
The DNA here is from genome assembly GCF_019279795.1 of Protopterus annectens. NCBI lineage: Eukaryota > Metazoa > Chordata > Ceratodontiformes > Protopteridae > Protopterus > Protopterus annectens. Next base: position 181,267,262 of record NC_056725.1, on the reverse strand, counting down.
TCTTAGAGACAGTTTGAGAATGAATTTGCTATCCTTTACCAAAGACGTTCATCATATAAACACATATCCTAGCTCCAATTTTACTGAAGCTATTTTCTCAGAGTATGCTGATGTTTTTGATGACAAGATGGCAAACTTCCAGTTGTGTATTTTATGAAGTTAGACCCAGAGGTCAGTCTAGTGGTCAAATCAGCAAGAAAAGTTCTGATAGCTATGCAAGATAAAGTTAAAGCGTAATTGGATAAAATGGTGGAGCAAGGTGTAATTTGTCCAGTCACAGAGCCAACTGAATGGGTGTCATCCATGGTAGCAGCCCACAAGAAAGGCACACATGAAATCAGAATATGTATTGACCCAAGAGGTCTGAACAAAGTATTAAAAAGACAATATAATCCAATGCGTACAGTCAAGGAAGTCACAACCCTAATACCAAATGCCACTGTTTTTTCTGTCTTGGATGCAACATTTTCATTTTGACAAGTAATGCTTGATCTCAAATCCTCATTACTGACTACTTCAGTACCCTGTTTGACAAATACAGATTCCTCAGGATGTCATTTGGAATAAATTCTGCAAGTGAAGTCTTTCAGCATACAATGGAGCAATTATTTTCAGGTTACCCTTGTGTTATAATAGTAGATGAATTATTGGTTGGATGCAATGGTGAAGCAAAGCATGACAGAAACCTTAAGAGAGTTCTAGACAGAGCATGTGAAGTGAACTTAAAGCTCAATCCTCTAAAGTGCAAATTCAGACTACCAGAAGTTACATATGTAGGTCATTTATTTACTAGCACTGGCTTGCAACCAGACCCATCCAAACAACCTGATCATTCTTGAGATGCCAGCTCCAGATAATGTTCAGTCCCTACAATGTTTTCTTGGCATGGTCAACTATTTAGACAAGTTTATACCAGACTTCAATGAGTTGACAGCACCTTTGAGACAGCTGATGTGCAAAAATGTTATATAGTCTTGGTTGGAACAGTACCAGAAAGCATTTGAAGACCTTAAGCTGAAAATTGGCACCCCACCTACATTAAGATACTATGATGTCAATAAACCAGTAACTCTTTTCTGTGATGATTCAAATTTGGTCTTGGCGCAGTTATTCTTCAAGAGGGCAGACCAGCAGCCTATGCATCTAGATCTCTTACTGAAAGTGAAATTCATTATGCTCAAATTGAGAAAGAACTTTTGGCAAAAGTATTTTCATGTTCAAAGTTTCATGACTATATCTATGGTCGAGCTATTCAGATTGAAACTGATCACCAAACTCTGGATACTATTTTAAAGAAGCCTATGCATTCATTTCTAGTGAGAGAATGATGCTCAAATTTCAAATGTGCAACTTGAAAATGGTCTCTATACAAAAGGCAAACTTCTTTATATGGCTGATACCTTATCCAGATCACCCAGGAATACAATGAAATAACTTAATGCAGAGAATTTTGATTTTGATGTCATGCAAGTGCATACTTTTTCTACCAAGAGAATTGATGAGCTGAGAAATCATACAAAGACTGATCCAATTTTGCAAAAACTCAACCACTACATTAATGTTGGATGGCTGTCAAAGCAATCTAGTGTACCACCTGAAGTGCAAACTTATTTTCCTTACAGAGATGAGATGTTGATTGAAGATGGCATTATTTTCAAAGGTCCTAAAATTCTTGTTCCTGCTTACTTACAACATGAATCTATCCAAATTTTGCATCGTGGTCACCAGGTTCTGAACCTACCAAAAGAAGGCTGAGAGGACTAGTATTTTGGCCTTCTCTAGCAGGACATTGACAGAGTACTTTCTTCTTCTTCAGTATGCAATAGTACTAAAGTGCATTTGCAAAAAGAATCACTTCAGCTAAGTCAAGTTCCTGAACTACCTTGGTCAACAGTAGCCACTAATATATTTGAGTGGAACATCAGCATTACTTAGTGTTGGTCGACTCTTATTCGAACTGATTTGATATTGATTTACTACCTAATCTAACATCCACTGCTATTATCACCAACTTGAAATATCATTTCTCAGTCCATGGTGGTTGCCTCCTTCCCCTGTAACTGAAGTAAATTGACTCTTACATTAAGAGCTGTAATACTTACCTTATAACTTTAGGACACCTTAGGAAACCTTGTAAACTGCAATAGCCCCACTATGTTCGCCCTCACTATGCTCGGGCTTTCTTTGCTCCCCTCCCTGCCCCCAATTCCCTCCCACCCCCAGTACCTCTAAATTTATAGTACTATAGCCACTCCCCCACTTTCTAGATCCTATCTGCTTTCGTCTGGGATAATTCCACCCACCCCCATTCTACTACTTACATTTTAATAGCACCTATTAGCTTTCATCTGGCATTCTCCCATCCCCCTTCCAGTACCTTTACCTCACCACTCTATCTTCTGGTGTTGCATCACCAGGTAAAACAGTTCCTTAACTCACTAGCTGAATCTTGTTCACATCATACCTCCTTACCTTGTATGAAAACCAGTTTCTCACGGGATTTCAGGTCCCAAAAGGCCATACTATCACCCCAGCTGTAAATCCTTCTACCTTCAACCATACTTACAGTACCAGATCCTATCCAACATCTTGTTCAGTCTATCAACATCTCATCCCCAGGCACATTAGCTCTAGATCCAAACACTACCACAAACTAATAAACAAATTCCTGAAGTTCATCACCAAGTATAGACTCAACCTAATACTTGGTGGTGATATTCACCCCAACCCTGGCCCACTCACTTCAGATACACATACCCCCTCTACTTGCAATCTAAGCTACAAACCTACAATTAATAGGCCAAGTAACTCTCTCCTAGTCTGTCATCTCAATATTAGAAGCATTAATAACAAGGTACATGAATTGCATGCACTTCTGGATGTCCACTCCCCTGAGATTCTCTGTTTATCTGAAACCTGGTTAAAACCTAACACTAAAGACAATGAAGTGTTACCACCTGGGTACAACATACACAGGCTGGATCGTGCTTCGAGGAAGGGGGGTGGGGTAGCTGTACTCTATAAATCTGAGTTGAATGTCACCATAGATGTAATACAACCTCCTCAGATTAATAACTCAGAGATTCTTGCCACCAAATTGTAACTTAATAAAAATAAATGCATTAATATCATCTGTATGTACATTCCCCCAGGTAACAATATATCTACATTTAAGATATCCTGCAATGGCTATCATGTCACTACCCCCAAGAAACCCTACTACTTGGAGACTTTAACATAGACTGGGGCACCTGTTCCTCAGAATCCCCAGCCACCCATATTAACCTGCATGCATTTAAACAAATCATATCCACCCCTACCAGGATAGGTAAACCCAACCAAAAAGAAAGTATACTTGACTGGGTACTCATAAACAGTCACCCCCAAATGTACACCTCTGGTACCTTCCTTAATGGCCTAAGCGATCACCTTCTCACATACGTAATTAAGCACAAAACCATTAATTCCCAACAACCCTTACTCAGAAAGGTTAGAAACAATAAAAACTTTGAACCTGCCAAATTCCAACAAGAACTAAACTCATGTAATTGGTCTATTCTAAAACACCTCCACTTAGAGGAAGCAGTAGCATACTTTAACAACAAATTCCTTGAGATCCTTGATTTGCATGCACCTGTTTGTTCAAAGAGAACCAAGGCAAAAACTGCACCATGGCTTTCTATAGAGTCTAAACTCAAAATTACCCTTAGAAACAAAGCATGGGCTTTATGGCATTCTTCTAAAGTCCCTCAAGATCACATTAAATACAGGCAATCCAGGAACGAAACCAAAAAATCAATTTTACAAGACAAAAAACAATACTACTGTAATTTACAGACAGTAAATCAAAATAACCCTCAGAAGTTTAGGGCAGGTTTAAATAATCTACTACATCCTGGACAAACTTCAACCCCAATCCCTGCTGCTACTATTGATAAAACCCCTGAAGATGTTTCTGATAGTTTTAACCAATTCTTTACTGAGACAATTCAAGCTCTAGCTAGCGAACTACCTCCTAGCTCCCCTGGTCCTGAAAGTAGCACCCCTAGAAACCTACTCGTGTTCAGCTTCCAACCAGTCACCACTTCACTTATCCGTACCTTGATCAAAAAATTAAAACCCACTACACTTTCTGCTGATCAACTCCCTGCCAAGTACCTACAAAAATCAGCTGATGCTATTGCTTACCCCGTCTCAATACTAATCAATCGAACCATAGTAGAAGCTAAAATTCCCACCATCTGGAAAATATCCTATGTAATCCCACTTCACAAAAGAGGCAGCTTTACTGAATTCTCCAATTATAGGCCGATAGCTATACTCTCTCCACTTGCAAAGATTATGGAAAAATGTATTCATAGATAACTCATGCACCACCTAATCCAAAATCGCCTAATGGCAGACACTCAGCATGGCTTCCGTCCTCATCACAGCACTACTTCAGCCCTCCTAGCCTTTACTAACACCATAAACCATAATCGCAGCAATAATTATATATCCTCATCCCTCTTTTTGGATCTTTCCAAGGCATTCGATATGGTTGATCACTAACTTTTAATCCACACCCTGCAAACATTTTGTCTAGATACTGGAGCCCTCCAATGGTTTCAATCCTACCTGAATGGTCGCAGCAGGCTGTCCTCTGGCAGAACAAACTCTCTAACCTTCTACCTAACACCCTTGGAGTGCCACAAGGCTCTATGCTAGGGCCCTTGCTGTTCTCCATCTTCATTAACGACCTTTATACTGTCATCCCAAAAGTCAGCTGTATCCAATATGCTGATGACTCTACTCTGATTTGCTCAGCCACATCTCCAGTAGAGTTACGGTCAGCTACCCAGACCACCTTTAATACAATAGAAAACTGGCTTTCTGAACATCATCTGATCCTAAATCCCCAAAAAACTAAAATGCTGTTATTTTCACCAACACGTAGGTCTACCGCTTTCACCTTTACCATAAAATCAAATGATGGCCAATAATCTCCCCTGACCCATCTACAAACCTATTAGGTGTCATCATAGACAATAATCTAAAATTTGACCTACATGTTAACCAAACTATCAAAACCATCAATAAAAAACTAGGGTCACTTTACAGAATAAAAGCCTTCCTAACCCCTCCAGCTAAAATTGCCGTAGCTCGCTCTCACTTTCTTTCAAACCTTCTGTATGCATCCCCTCTACTCTCGAATTTAAACAAGACTGTCCTTAACAAACTCTCAATTTGCTACAACCACATTGCCAGGTTTGCCACTGGGTGCCTTTTAGGATACATCATTGCATCAATCTAAATCAGCTTGGGTGGCTTGAACTACCCAGCCTAATCCAGTATAACCAACTGATTATGGCCTATAAAATTGTCTATAATCCGGACAATACTCCTGCACTTAAAAATATTATCACCCCCTATAACAATCCTAGACTGCTTTGATCCTCTAACAAACTACTAATTCAGACTAGCAAAATTAATAACACAGGCAGTGATTCTCTCTCTGCAAACTCTGTAAGTAGATCCTGGAACTCTCTTCCAGCTGATATTGCCTTACTTTCCACCTTAGGTCAATTTAAAACTAGACTCAAACAACATTTGTCACTTAACTGGCTATGTCAATGTATAAAGCCTGGCTAACTCTCTCTAGAATGTGTAAAAATCTGTTAACCAGTTTACTGTGTAAATTAATTTAATCCTGACTTGTGCTCAGGATTAACTGTAACCTGTGGAACTTGCCTAACTTGTTTACTTATACAATCTCTGTAAATAGTTCTGTTTGTAATATGTAATGCTGTATCTGCTTACCCATGGAGCTTTTCTCCCCGGGCCTCCGCTGAAAATGGACATGCATCCAGTCGGACTATCCCAGTCAACAAATGTAAAATAAATAAATAAATAAAATAAATAAATGGTAGCCCACACAAAGTAATTTCTGACAATGGTACCCAATTTACCAGTCAGTTGTTTCAGAAATTTACAAAAGAATGGGACTTTGTACATGTTACTAGTAGTCCAAAGTATCCACAGTCTAATGGACTAGTTGAACATGCAGTACAGAGTGCAAAGCAATTGCTGGAGAAATCAAAGCATGACAATACCGATGTCTTTTTGAATTTACTTAATCTCAGAAATATACTCCGTGATGATATACTTGGCTCGCCTACTCAGAGACTTCTATCTATGCAAACCAGAACAACATTGCCTATTAGTTCCAGTCTGTTGAGGCCTAACACTAAGAACAACAGGACAATTAGAGTTCAACTTTTCAGAAAGCGCTCTTTCCAGAAGTACAGTTCTGATAAATCAAGCAGATTTCTTCATCCATGGAAAGAAGGAGAGACAGCGAGGATACAAACAGTGAAAGGTTTTGACCAGATTGGGCAGGTAACAAGTATATGTGCCGAGCCGAGATCCTAATTCGTAGAATCTGAGGGTGTGGAGTACAGGAGAAATCCCAGACATCTTCTTCCTGTGCCAGAATCAATATCGCAGCACTGTTCCTGTGATACACACTCTAGATCTCGGAGCAATCCAGACAATATTCCTGTCGCAGAACATGTCTTACTTTCTACTTCCATTCCTGATGATTCTCCTGATGTCCCCAAAGTTGAATATTCAGCAGAGATAGTTCCAGTTGCTAGACCTAATTCCAATTTCTAAGTGACACAATTTGGTCATATTTCCAGACCTAGTGTGAAATACACAGCAACCTGGACATAATTGTCTATATGTATTTAGTTCTGTGTAATTGCATCACAAAGAATTATTTGTGTCAACTGCATGTCAATCAATGTCACTAATACTGCATGACTCATTTCTCAAAGAGAGAGGATGTAGAATAGTGTGTGTGTGTGTGTGTGTGTGTGTATGTGTGTGTGTGTGTGTGTGTGTGTGTGTGTGTGTGTGTGTGTGTGTATATATATGTGTGCTGTACCTTTAAGAAGCGTTTCAAGGACAGCACATGCATATAAATAGCCAGCACATACTAGCTTCAGTGCCATTTTGAGAGTGCAGCCAGAGAGTGAGCTCATATGAGTGTAATAGCTAGTTTGTTTATATGTTTATCTAAGTTAACATTATTAAGCCTCAAACCTGATGTGTTTGTACATAATAAAGCTGCTTGAACAGAACCCACCAAGGCTTGTCTATTTTGTCCTGACTGGACAAGTGACACCATATCCTCTGCCTTGATAATAATAATGTATTGGTTATCCTATCAACAAAACAGTTGTATAACAAGAGAACTAAACGGAGAAAGAGGTTTAGCTAAAAATCTGCAGTTATTAATTTGCTAACAACTACCAAACTGTTAGAAACATTATATTATGTTTTCTTATGTTATGGTAAGGTATGTTATCAATGTTTGCCTCTTGATATTGTGCAACTATAAATTCCTGTGGTTGCTGGTGATGGTCTCCAGTTCAACTTAATGAATATTCTATCAGACTATTAAATAGCATATAAATTAATGTGTTTTCAGATGCTCATCCTCCCATTCTGGGAGGGCAGTGAGTGATGTCATCCTTCCTTATTGATCTAAATTCTACAACCTGATTTAATTATTAATGGGATTTAATCCAACCTTCCCCTACTGGTGGCCATTAATACCGAATACATAAGCTGAGTCATTATAATGTCATAGCATATATTAAAAGAGTGGCTTCTTGTTCACAGTTGTATAACAACTGCTGTACTCCAACGTACTATTCTGTCATGTAAGTTTTTACTGGCTGTGTATACTGTAGTATTTGTAGCCTTGAACATTTATTATTTGTTGTGTGAATAAACTGCTTTGGACATTCAACTTTTTGAATGATGATTATTTTGAACAAGTTTCTGAAGGTCATTATGAGAAGTATTACATTTATATATGATGGCAATAATCACTGAGTGTTATTATTTTTCGATATGCCTTAACCACTAGTTTGTGTCTTGCTGCAAAATAATATTTAAAGTTATTATGATTCCTTTATGATTTTGACAAAGCTCTGCACTAAGATATTGGGAGTAGAGGAGATCAAGATGGCTGCCGTCCTGTAAATAGTGCTGGCACACAGCTCAGCAATTTATCTAAATATTTTCATCAGCTATAATTGTGATAAATAACTTATCTACCAATACCTTGGAAGAGCATCAATATAAGAAATACGTTTACCATATAGATGATCGAAAACATTGAAGAAGTCAGGAAAAAGGAGGATTGAAGCAGATAAGACAGGGAATCTGTTCAATACGTGCCATTCATAAAATATACTGCTGCTAGGCCGGTACATAGCTGAAAGAAAACAGGGAAAGAAAGAATAAAGAATCAACAAGAAGGGAAGCAAAAATGTCACAGGAATCAGAACAAATGGACAGTCAAATTACCAAAGCGAAATTCTCTTTAATAGCTTCCCCTGAAAAAGATACCATGTCTAAAAGACCCAGAACAGGTAAACTCCAGGAAACCAACAAATCCACAAATAAAAATAAAACATAAACTACCAACTTGGAAGATCTAAGAACTGCACTCCTGCCTATACAAGCGGCAATCCAAGGCTTTTCTACCCAGCTGCAAACATTCAGAGATTCTATAGATAAGATTCCCACATGGATGGATAAAACAGAGGCAAAGATCTTTGATCAAGAGGGTAAAATAAAGAAATTACAAAAGGAATCCAGTGCCAACACAAAAAGCATCCATGAATTGCAAAGGAAAATAATGGACCTAGAAGCTAGATCCAGACGCAATAATATCATCATAAGGGGCATTCCAGAAAGTGTAGAACAAAGCAGGATTCCTGAAACCATAATTTCAATATTTACACTATTCCTAGGAAATGAATCAGAAACAAAGCAAATGACGATCAAAAGAGCCCATAGAGCACTTAGATCTTCTCCAGTTCCAAATAATCCAAGAATCATCTATGCCAAAATACTTAACTTCCAACATGTCAACAAATTACTGCAGCTAAAAATAAAAAATGAGTTGAGTGGAACGGTTCAAAAGTATCCATGTCACAATATCTGCCTCCACAAATAAAGCTAGAAAGACAGAAACTGGCCCCATTCTGCACATTTCTTATCAATAAACAAATTAAATTTCAAATGAAGTACCCCAACACATTATCATTTTCTCAGCAAGGAAACAAGTACTCTGTAAATAATAACAATGAAGCGGCCTCAACCTTCTTAAAAATCTTTAAAGTAAATCCGGAAGTTGAAACACGCAAGAGTTAAAGGAAAAAAAGGACATCAGGAACATAAATGCGAACATAATGCTATCGGAATAAAAAATAAAAATAAAAAAAATAACTACCAGCTTCTTCGCCAACCTTGATCCAATTTCTATGTGTATAGATCGATTGAATGAATAAGGTAACAGGCCTCAACTCCACATGATCCAGAGTAGACTTAATAAACTACAAAATCTCACGCACATGAACGACCGATGAACCTAAGTTGCACATTGACCTACACTACCCATGAAGCAACAGAGCCTTAAAGCTACAGGTAACGATAAAGCTTAGATCAAAGCAGAAAGAATGGAGAATCGTCAAGGTGCAGAGAAATGATCTTACAAGCCAATAAGGATACAAACCGAAAACAGTGCGATGCAAGGGAGATTAATCAGAGATGAAAGAGAAAGCTTGCTCATAATAAAAGCAGGGTAAAGATTATGATCGCTTGAAGAGGCAGCGGAAGGACGATAGGTAATAATAAGAAAATCAGTTCATCTCTTAACCCGGAACTCTTAATTCCAGATATAGTGAGCACAAGCGAAAGATATTAAACTGTTCTTTTAAGAACAGAAGGGATCCACTGAACTGAAAAGAATACATTTTTATTGAAAGTGGGTGGTGGCTTAGGTAGAGTTATGGTCCAGCCCACCTCCACGATCAACAAAGCTCATAATGCTTAGAGGCATTAAAAAACTGGTAAATCGGCTGAACAATATCATCTTCTTAATCAGATAATCTGTACCTACTTTAAATGCTATAAGTCCCTAAGACAGATGATGTTAAAAGGTGTTTGCCGATAAGCCTCACGGGTCAATTCAGTTAATACATGGTGCAACTACTATTATTCTGCAAACTTGTTTAGATACATGCTGTGAAAAAGGGTTGTGATATTTCTCTACACATATATTGATTGAAAGGCATAAGGCATCTGTCATACTTTTATCTAAATGTTATGATACTGCATACTGGCATTGTGAAAAGCATCGGTAACGGAGATGTTGCGAGCCAGCATTTCTGCACAAGGACAATCTTAAAGCTGTTAAAAGATAACTCAGCAAACGGCCTATCGGTAACATACCTAACGGCTTACATTTGCTGCATGAAGATAAAATTTCACAATTGCATGAATGGGGTGCTTAGTATTAGGTACAAGTGGTTTAAGCTTTTTCTGCAATTCTCAGGGGGGCTCTTAAAATAAAAGTAAACTATAGTACAACATAGAAGGCTGCATTTGAGTAATACCCACTGTGAAACAAGACTGCTGCTCATCTGTCTGTGTTCACATAAAGAACAAGGGTACAGTTACCCAACTGTCAAAAGGAAGTTAGATACCGAACAAGTACACAGCTTAGGGTGACTTGTCTGCAGATAGTAGGATCATTGCAGGCATATATAGGCTAAGTTTTAATTCGACATGTAGCTGATACCTAAGGGTAGGGGCAAACATTAAGAAAGCAAACATTGTGCAGAAATTAGGCTTTGGTTTCTACAAGAGTTTGAGGATGATTCTCCTTACTTATGGTCGGACAACCACGCATTTCAGTTTATAGAATTTATTGTAAAGGAGAGCATTACCCTATGATTTTTTTTTTTTTTTTTTTCTTTTGTCAGAGGAGGTATGAACTAAAAAGCTGAAGTTCCCTTGCAATGACTAATACTCAATTAAAGAAACATTAAGGGGTATTTGTTTTCAATATGCTCAGATAAATCAAGGTCAGTTAATGTGTTGAGGCTGGTAATATTCGATGTTTAAGAAAGAAATCATAAGAGTTGACAGGTCCCTTCTGACTAAAAACAGACACTTTTGTTTGTATACAGGGAAACCTTCACAGTATTTGTAAGACCAATAGGAAGGTATAACATGTCATAAAATTACACTTAGATCTCATAACATGCAAATAATTGCTCAAGTATGTGTACTAGGGTAGGTTTGTTAGGATAGTTCAGTTTTATATGATCTGTAGGGGTAGGCTAGCAGAGATGTGATACACTACATGGTTCGTTATTAAGTTGATAGAAATACAGTTGTTTTTTTCCTACAAGTTATCTTACTTGATGCAGATATTTGTATCCCATACTCTTCTGGGTTAGGCAATTTAGTGGGTAGGCACGGGCATAAGACAGGAAGAGCATCTCATCTATACCCTGAGAAAATACTTATCCCAAAACATCTTATTATACAAAATATGCATATCCAGACAAACAGAAAACACAATCAACAATAATATAATAAACAGAATTAATGTGGAGTTTAGCTTCATAGAATATTAAAGGGCTGCAAGCAGATTAAAAAAGGAAACTCTTTATACACCTAGTTTATAAAGCCAAATTAGACTTTATCATGGTGCAGGAAACGCATTTATTAAATGAGCAGTGGAAGCCTCTCCAGAGGAAAAAGTGGATCAAATCTATTATAGCCTCAGGAAATAAAACTAATAAAGCAGGGGTTGCAATTATCATCAAAAATTCCTTCCAGCATAACATTATTAAGCAGGCCTCAGATCCAGAAGGCAGGTGGTGCTATTTCATAACCAGAATAGATCACCTAGACAAACTAATTCTTAGAATTAATATTTATGCTCCTTGCACTTATCATCAAAATTTCCTTATGGCCATTTATAAAATTCTAGCATCATTTCCCAACCATTATTACATTGTAGGGGGAGACTGGAACTCCATTCAAGACCCAGAGGCAGACAGAACTAATATTAAATCCAAATACAATATCCAAGCAACACAAGCAATTTCGGAAATTAAAACTGATTTCAGCCTATTTGACCCATATACCCACCAAACACACCGGACACCCAACAATAGGTTTACTTTTTTCTCTCAATGCTACAAATGCTGGTCCAGACTAGATTTATTCTTAATATCTAATATCTTCCTTGAATCCAAAATCTCTTTCTGTATGGAACCTAGGTTTTTTTCAGACCACTCCAGAGTTACCCTATCCATAGAATGGACATCAAAATGCCCCTCTAACAACAGAAGTTTATGGTGGCACCTAAACCCTAATCTACTAAAGAGAAGTGATATCCTTCAAGGAATAGAGACACTTGTTGATCAATGTATCCAATCTATGTCCGTGGATGACTTTCCAGAAGATATTAAGTGGTCTTCCACAAAAGCAATGATCAGGGGTATGCTCATTAATAAAGCTTCTTATTATAGAAAAATTAGTCTTAACAAAGAAAAGAGCGTTAAGAAGGAAATAACCAAACTTGAGCTAGAACTACAAGATAAATATTCTCTGGAAGTGGAAACAAAACAACCCATTTACAGGAGAACCTCCTAGCAATGCAGGCTGAGAACCTATCTTTCCACGAAATTAAAAAACATAGCCAACTATTCAGAATGGGCCCAATTCCCTTCTAAATTTCTGGCTAGGATAATTAACCAAAATAAACCTATACCCACCATCTCAGAGATTACATTTCAAGATAAAAATTACAATAATACACAAGATATAATTAAATAGTTTGAGACTCTTTACACATGTTTATAACCCTACACCCCCATCATATCAGGACACAGAATTAGACATTTCTAAATCACTTAACCTTTCCTAAAATTAATAAAGAGCAACAAGATACTCTATCGTCCGATCTTACACAACAGGAAATTATTTTAGCAATTAACAGTCTAAAGAGAAACAAAGCCCCGGATCCAGATAGTTTCTCAGCTGAATTTTATAAATGCTTCATCCCCAAACTTTCCACTATTTTACATCATCTATTTAATCATATCATTTAATTTGGTATTAGAGATCTTCATTTAAATGCCTCTAAAACTATTCTCCTTCCCAAAACTAACTCTGACATGAAAAACCCACACAATTACAGGCCCATTTCCATCATTAATCTAGATATGAGAATTTTTGCTACTATTTTAGCTAGCAGACTTAAATCCATCATCGCTAATATTATATCTCCAGAGCAATCTGGATTTATTAATGATAGACAAACAGTGGACCAGACACTTAACGCTAGACACTATGATGTCCTTATCATTGGTTACTCAAATGCCTATATATACCTTAGCCATAGATGCATCTAAAGCATTTGACCAGATTAACAAAGAATTTCTAACAGCAGTCCTCCCAAAATTTTACATTCCTACCGCATTCATCCAGTACATTAAAACCCCACATACAAAAGCACACACTATGTTACAAATAAATAGAAACATATCCTCTAGGATAGAAATTAATAATGAGGGTAAGACAAGGATGTCCCTTATCCCCTCTCTTGTTTAATAAGTTTATAGAGCTTAATAAACCAGAAAACCTTCCACCGCATCCCAGTATTATTTAATACTAAAATCCCATTTTCTGCCTATGCGGACGACTTAAACATTTACTATTCCCTTCCTATTTCAGATATTGGGAAAATTATAACATTAATAGATACCGCCTCCAAGTTTTCCAACTACAAAATGAATCTGGAAAAATCTTTAATCTTCCCTATAAATACCTTCTCTCAATACCCTCTACAAGTTAGTCCACAAAATATTAAGATTAAAGAACACCTACAATATCTAGGAGTCTCGTTTTATCAAGACCCAAATAAATATTACCAGGAGAATATTACTAATCTGTGGGCAACTATACCAAAAGAACTAGACAGGTGGTTACAAAACTTAAACTCTCATTCCTAGCCAGAATAGCCATTATAAAAATGAATGTACTCCCCAGATTGCTATATGGATTTAATGCAACCAGCATTCCGATCCAGAACAAATTCTTTAAAAATGTACAAAAAGAACTTTCTAAATTCTTGTGGAACCCTAAGTCCACAAGAATTGGTTACCAAAAATTAGCATACCCAAAAGAGAAAGGAGGACTGGGCCTCCCGGATCTGAAATTATACTATGAAATAATTAATTGTGGCAGGATAATTAATACTGCGGTATACTCCAAGGATTCCTCAAAGTGGTTCCCGACATGGGTGAAATTATATCAAAACTATATTAGGGCGCTACATTTTAACCCAAAAGCTCTTCCCTTCCTGACTAAAGATAATAGGAATAAATACAAGATACATAAGGACCTAAAAGGAAAAATTATAATCATACAAAAACTATTTAAATCATTGAATTTAGCTTCTGCCTTCATGACCCTGCAGCCTATACATCTCAACCCTAACCTTAGGTTGAATAATAATATGATTAACCTGGACCAGTATCCTCTGTTGAGGGATAAATCTATTGTGGACTTCCTCCCATACAAACAAGACTCAGCAACTGCCATGAGAAACAAACTAAATCTCCAGGCAAAATACACAACCATATTAAGACAAATAAAAGAACTCTTGTTATAAGTTCTTGGATGATCATACTCTTTTCTCTACAGATATTTCCGTGTGTAAAACCCTCTGGGACTTGTTTCGCCATAAAAAATTGATTTCAAGCGTCTATAAGCTTATTATAACTATTAAATACAACAAAGAATGTATACATTCTAATTACTGGATGAAACAAGACCCATTGATCACAACCAATATAATAGCCCAAGCTGTACAAAAATACTCCAAATATATCCCCCTCAAAAAACTAAAATATACACAACTTATGCTATTAAATAATGCCTATCTTACACCCTCAATCTTAAACAAAATGTACCATAACACACCAGCAAATTGTGAATACTGCCCTACACAGGTAGCGGACCTTATACATATATTTTGGAGCTGCAAATGCTCGTACAAGCTTTGGTGTGCTTTAAGGGTCCAGCTAGAAAAAATGGGATACGAGAAAACAACTTTATCATGGAAATTTACTCTCCTACACACACCCCCCCCCCCCGGGATGAATAAGGGCCAAATACATATTTTTGTATCACTTTTTATGTTAATGAAGTACTATATCACAATGAATTGGAAAAACAGGATGTCTTTATCCTGGGAAGGGTATAAACAGTTAGCCAGAAAGCAATTATATGCACACAAGTATTTTTTTTGTATTCAGAGAACCAACAGCCTGAACTTAAGGATTTCTGGAAATTATTATTTGACCATATTTTACTGTGTTGTTGCATATTGTAGATAGGATAATCTTATTAGGGTAAAGATGAGATATGTATATAGATATATAGTTCTATAGCATGTAGTAGATTTTAGTTATGTATACTTTTTGAGAATGAGTGTATGTTATGTAAAATGTATAAATCCAATAAAAAGATGTTACAAAAAAAAGATATTGGGAGTAGAACAAGCCTTTATTACTTTTATTAGTATTTGTTACAACCTCACAACATAATATATTGTAGGAGAACTGTAATCAAATTGAGCATATAGTGGCCATCACTTATTTACGTACTTCAAATTGAACAGTTTCTGATGTACAGCTAACTTTTGGATTTTGAGTGAGGTAACACAGGATTTGTAGATATACTTGATGTATCTTGTAGATCATGTGTATACCAATGCAAATACTTTAGTTGTGGTGCTTTGTTTGTCAATTAGTTATAGGTTTAAGTGTGGGTTTAGGTTTGATCAGCTAGACACTTTTCAGTATATCAGGATGTGTTTATGGTGGTGGGTTAGCTGGCAGGAATTCATAATTAGCATTTCTGTCCATGTATTTGCCACATAAATTGCTGGTTTTGTTCCAGAAAAGCCATTTTGTTAGTGCAAGAAGATGTATGCCTTGCCAAATAGTTCTCCTGCTTAAGTATCAACATTATGGGGACTTGGGTAGGCTTATTTTTTGTACATTCAAATACCACTTAAAGGAAGTTGATGCAGTTAAGTATTTCATAGTGGAATCTATATAAGTCCAGGTTGTGTCTAAAGAGAAACTAGTCTGGTTTCTGGTTTATATAACCAATAACAAGTTTATTCAAGAAAGCCATATGTTTCCATCACAATTTGATGCATATAAAAATAAGTGGTTTCCCCTTATCTTTGCTTTGGATAATTCAACTAACAGCTGTGATACAATATTTTTGGTCAAAACGCCTTTCCTCTACAAAATAATTCAAGTTAAAAATGGCCCCCCAAAGGAAACTGACCTTTCTACAGTGCACAGGCAGTTTCTTCCACAACCTCTGGTTTGGTCATTCTATGTACATTATAAATATGACTTCTTACTCAGATAATCACAGACTCATCCTGGCTTTAATAGCCATTTAATTATATATATATTGACTACAATTTAACTTTGGGCTTCTCACTAGATAACTGAGGCATTATTCCTGCATAACATAACACAGATTTTTTTTTAATTATTGAATGATATAATACAGAAAAACAGCTTATTTGATAACTACCATACTCTATACCCTCAAGACTGGAATTATATCTGGTTAACATTAAAAAAAATGCTGAAATTTTTTTTAACACTGATATTACTGTTAAGATCTTACCTTTCATATAAAACAGAATCAAAATCTTTCTTAGACTCTTCTTATTCATATAAAACCATTGCTGAGAGCAGTCTATGGGCTTGCTCAAACTGGAACAAATAGGTTCATAGGTTCATAGGTTTATACTAGGCTATCTGCCCTAAGGCATTTATAAGCCTAGCCCAAAGTTATGTGGCTTACGCCACCCCTTATGTTAGAAATAATGTGCCCATTAGTTTGTTGTGCCTCTGTCCAGCAGTGACACAGAGATGATTCCTGGGGTAAACCTACGATCTCCCATCCACCGGTCAAGATTTCTCTTGAACAGAGCCAGTGAGGTGCTCTGCCTCACATGGACCGGGATTTTATTCCACAGCATGGGGAGTCTCTGGGTGATAAATCTATCCCTCCAGCATGTTCTATTTATATCTGTGCTAAGGTTTAAGTCACTTGCTCTAGTGGTTCTGGTGGATTTGGATTTTTTGAGGTGGAGCATGTCCATTAATTCCGGGTTGGTCATGGCCTTGTATGTCAGGCACAGGTCACCTCTGAGCAGACGGTATGCAACTGAATAGAGTTGGAGTTTCTTCAGTCTGGCAGTATATGACAGGTTTTGGAGTCCCTTTATCCTTTTGGTGAGGAACTTTTGGGGTCTCTCCAATTGCTGCAGGTGTCAGGTGAGATACATCCCGAATGGGGCATTGTACTCGATCATTGGTCTGATAAGTGAAGAGTACAGGGGAACAATGACCTCACTTGATCTGGATGTGAATCCCTTCATGATCAGATGGGCAATGTAGAAGGTCTTTCGAACCACTTTAGCAACATGAGTGCCAAACGAGAGGCCACTGTCAACCTGGCTACCCAGGTCCCTGATAACCTCTTCTGTGCTTAGTGGGTTGCCATCTATATGGTAGCTTGGGGTTACCTTGTTTTTCCCGAAGGGTATGACTATACACTTTTTTGCATTTAACTTCAGGCCATGGCTCTGGCACCAGCTATCAGTTTCCGTGAGACCCCTCTGAAGGATGTCTGTGTCCGATGTACTATCCACTATGGCACCCAGTTTGCAGTCATCTGCAAACTTTGTCAGCCATAGTCCTCCTATGTTTGCCTGTACGTCTGAGAAGTAGATGCCGAACAATAGGGGGCCAAGGACTGAGCCCTGTGGGACACCACTTGTAACCAGCTTGGAGTCTGACATGGCTCCAGCAACTCTAACCCTGTGGGTTCTGTCCTTTAGCCAGTTTGCAACCCATCTTGTGACATATGAGTTTACATTTAAGCTGGTAAGTTTCTCTATGATACCCGAGTGGGGTATTGTGTCGAAAGCTTTTGCAAGATCAAGGTAGGCTGTATGGACTGCCTTTCCCTCATCAATGGCCTTGGTAACTGTTTCGAAGAAGTCGACCAAGTTCAAAAGGCAAGATCTGCCCTTGACAAAGCCAAACTGGGTTGGGTCCAAGGTCTGCAAGTCCCCTGTGTCCTTGTTTATGAGTTCCATTATGATCCTCTCCATAGCTTTGCAGACCAGGCTTGTTAAGCTTATGGGGCGATAATTACCAGGGTCCATAGAGGCACCGCCTTTGTGGAGTGGGACCACAGTTGCCGTATGCCACTCCTTGGGCACATGTCCTGTGGTAAGGCTAAGATTAAACAGCTGCCTTATGTGCAGGTTTAGTTCTTCATTGAGTTCATGTAGCACACAGCTGGGGACACCATCCGGTCCCATTGATGCTGTGTTTTTAGCTTTAGAGAGACCAGCTTTCACCTGCGCATTTGAGATGTCTGGGAGGCTACACTCTGTTGGGATAGTTATCTCTCCTTTTGGGGGGGAGAGGGGGGGTGAAGTTTGCGCTGAACCTGTCTGCCAGTATGTAGGCAATGTCTGTGGGTTCAGTGATTTTTGTATCATTTTGGACTAATTCTGAGCATATCTGGGAGTTTCCACCCAGGTTTCTGATATAGCTGAAGAAGGCCTTATGATTGTCTTTTGAATCTATGGCAATTTTTTTCTCAAAGTTTGCCTTGGATGATTTTATGAGGGATCGTAGTTTCTTGCTAGTACTGATCAACGATGCCTTCCCTTTTTGGGATTTTGCTCTATCACGTAATAGCTTTCTCCTCTTATTGTAAAGTTTGTTTATGGCTGGGGTCCACCAGACTAGACGTTTGCCCTTGGTGGAAAGAGTCTTGGTTTTATTTGGGATTGCCTGATCCATGCAGTCCTGATAGAAGGCATTTGTAAGGGCTTCCGCAGATTGGGTTGTGGTTTCCATTGGCTCGGGGGCCTTGAAGGATACCACACCTGTCTTGAGTAGTGTGAAGTTTGCTTTAGAGATATTTGCTTTAGAATTATTGTGATTTCCTATGATGCTATGCACATGTCTGAGTACCTGTGTGTAGCTCTGCCAAGCACCAGCAGCCAAGTATTTTAGGACTGAAAGGATTGTCATCCTATATTTAACCATCTTCAGACTGAGACACTGCAAAGCATGTACCCTCAACAGCATACAGAGGTATGGAAGATGTCATGTTTCTCACCTTAAAGTACCATTGGAACCATAATAATACAGTGCCTATATTTCTTAGTTTGCCATACATAGCACAAATGAGATACTAGTAAATTCCTATCACTGAATGAAGGATGGGTTATGTGAAAACAGATTTTGGGTGTTAGTTCTCTGCCACATTTCCCTGAGATACTTCAAGTTAAAGAATCATGGCTGGAGATGAAGAGAGCAGTGCTTATTTCAGAGTATACAGGTGGTGTGAGGAGGAGCACAAGATTTTTCTGGACATACTCAATAAAGAGTACCATGATATGTTCCTACCAGAGGACTATACTGGGTCATAGTACAAAGCTGATGACTGGAATGGTTTGGACAAGGCTGTCACCTATGCTACTGGCTTCCACTGCATGGAGGAACAGTTTTATCACTACTACAATGGCATGGGGCATTGCAGTCATGCCCTCCTTCCCCAGTGGGAGTATGACTTTAAGGCACAATTATGACCACCATAGCACTGTATGTATGACTTGTATGACTTATTTTACCTACTAAAAGAACCTGACACTGCATGACATCTACACATTTTACATTATGGCATTTTATGTTCCTTGCCACTGAAGGCACAGAAAGGAATAGGCAGATATACAAGAGCAAAATGGAGGGCCTAACAGAGCACCAAGTTAGTACTATGACTGTGTAATGTAAGAAGTGCATTTCTGCCACCCCTCTCTAAATGAATATGTGGATTCTCATGTTAAGTCTAAGTACTGTGACATTCTGAGTATGTCTGTGGGTTTACCCCCCAAAAAAAAAATTATTGTCAAGAAAAACACAAGATTTATTTTTGTCTCAGTAATACCATTGCACCATGTATGTCAGATCCATAAGTGTAGTCTGCTGGACATTTTGCAATATACAGTACAAGTATCTGTCACCTATGTCTGAAATATTAATGTGTGATCAGCATGTTTATTTTGTATATATACAGTATTATCAAAAATCAAATTGCATCTCTGACCACAATCACAGATTTGGGATCTTACTAACTAGTTCCTGACATTAATATTTTATCTGTCAGACTGCATTTGAGGATGACCTTTGGTTTAGCCTTGCGTATCTTATATGCAGTCAAACAGGTTGATGAAACCTCTGTTTAAGTTCTACTATTAAAAGTGTATTCTGCTTAATTATATCATTATCATGATAGTTAAGAATGCAATTTTCATTATGCTTGTATTTCTCCTTCCCTATCCTCTTTTTCATTATCTTTCCCGTTCCATGCATTTATTTTGTTTCTTATTTTTTTTTTCTTAATTTCTTTTACTGTTATATGCAGCAGCACAGTACCCATTCCACTAAAATAATCTGTCAATCCTCCTCGAGTGACAGTGGCAGCAGCAGAGTCATCACCACCACCAGAAGCACAAAGCACATCTGGGTCCCAGCCTGCAACAGTTGTCATCACACATCCTGCCCTACCTGTGCCATCCATACTTGTTGTACCAGAGGCTAGTTCAGGGGTACCTGATGATAACTGCAAGTACACCTTTTGTTACCTGTCTGGAGCTGGCAGAGCTTGTGAGGGAGATAACAGAATGGAGGTTGGATACTCACACTGGCTGCATGGAGGCCTTGCTCTGGGAAATCTTCCAATCACTTCCCTGCTGTGCACCAATTCCACCTTCTGAGCCAGGATACAGTAGTGACAGTACCCAGGGTGATAAGTAATCTTCCAAAGGGTATAAGCTAGTAGAGACTATATCTGTGAACAGTCAGTCTTTATCCCCAACCTGCTGTCACACTCCCTTTTGTGTCCATGCCCACCTCCTGTGTGTTTTACTGACTATTATCTTCCCAATGTTTGTCTTTTGTCTCCTTCACCATTATGTTTCCCCATCATTATTTTACCTGAAACCCAGTCAGTCATGTCTGCCTGTCTTTCCCTGATGCCTATAGCCTTCCTCATTTATTTCCCAGATTTTACATTCTCTAAAAGAAAGGGCACCTTTCTCACAAAAAAGGGATATGACTCCCACTCATATCTCTCAACTTTCAAGATATTTGAAGAATGTCTAATTATTTGCTTATAATTTTGGTGTGTTCATCATAAACAGGGTACTTTTTATGTCAATTTTTTCAGGATTGAAGTCATTAAATGATTACACCATCAGAGTTTCAGACTTCATATTCTCTAGATAGTATAAAATAATGTCAAATGTATTATTCTACCAGTTCTCAAAATAAAATAAAAAAAATCTGTCCCTAATTTTGGGTCTTTCTAACAAAAATTATTGTAGGATTTCACCAGAATTCTAAAGATAAATAGTTAAGAGGCATTCTGATAGCCCGCCTCCATACTGCTCATTTCTTATTTGCTAATCTTTTGTTTTACCCTCTGCTTGCTTCCCCTTTTCATCTATTTCTCTCTCCTATGCTCCCATTTCCAACCTTTAATCTGATAAAATAATGAATAAACACATGACACATACACAGACTGGCTTCTAAATTACTTATCTTTTTATCATCATACTGTGTATGATGGGTAGTAAAGGAGATGACTGATGTCAGAGTTCAACCAATGAGAGGTGCCACTGTAACACTAAAATCTAACTGATGCCATTACCTATGTCTCCCATTGGTTGCTCAAATGAGCAGAGAACTATTGCACATCAGTGGGCAGACATGGCTGTTTGTTCAGTGTACTGGCTGGAGAGATTTACTTCCCTGAAGGTTGAATGTTTTTATTATAATTTTCATCTTTCAGTCTGCAAATGTGTAACATTCCCTGATATGTGTTTTACTGACATTCTCAGTATGAGTGCTTATGCGGCTTATCTTTCTAATGCACGAGTATGGGGAATACCACTAAATGAATATGGGGAATTCCACTAACAAAAGCATGAGCTTGAATCCTTTGAGGCTTATATTCCTTTTCTTGCAATTAGTCTGCAAATGTGCTACATTTCTCTGATATTTGTTTTACTGAAACCTTAAGTGTGAGTATTACTATGTGTGACGCCCCGCCACTGGCCCAGTAATCAAGAAGCCTCAATCCTCACCACTGGCAACAGCAGGGGATGTACACATGGGGAGGATGACAAGTAAGCACACAGTAAAGTGCACTTTCCCTTAAGAACACACATAGACCACAGTCAGTCTGGGACTGGTTTATCCCTCTTTCTCCAGATCCCCAGTAAGACTAAGTAGCTCAAATGGTGTGGTGGTACATTGCTTTGTGTATGGTGCACAGGTCCCTAGGTTCAAGACCTGGCAGGGCTAGTTATTTACCAAGAAATTGTTATGGCTATGCTTGTATAGGCCTTAGGGCCGATAGCCTAGCACAAACCTATGACTCCTCACTGACATAGCTATAGAGTTCAGATCTCAGCTGAGTGGCCAAGCCAAGACTTCCAGCACCCTCTCTCTCCAACCAGTGCTTCATATCCCTGCCCAAGTAGCTGACGCCCGCATTCTTTGAGATTTGATTTATATACACACACACACACACACACACACACACACACACACACACACACACACACACACACACACACACACACACCTTGCAAAGTCTGGCACAGATTTACTAG
Organism: Protopterus annectens; assembly: GCF_019279795.1. Taxonomy (NCBI): domain Eukaryota; kingdom Metazoa; phylum Chordata; order Ceratodontiformes; family Protopteridae; genus Protopterus; species Protopterus annectens. The sequence goes on along the minus strand of NC_056725.1, from coordinate 181,244,599 downwards.
CTATGCCCCCTTTTGTTCAGACTATAAGGTACTTTGGACTGCCACCAGTCACTCCTTGTCAGCTACTTTAAGGCCCTTAACAAAGGGTGTCCAATCTTACTGTGTAATGCTACTGTTAATACAAATGGTAGTCTGACCAAGAGCAAGACTATTAGGAGTGGCCTGCACAGTGTCACCAAATAGATGTGCAAGTATGCTAAGAGCTTAAATATCTCTAGACAGACCAGTCACAATTGAATGGTTTAAATATATCTAATAATTAATACCTAAAGGGCCCATATCTATACAGGAAGAATACAGAGTCCCTGTAATCACAACTACGCAGATAAATGCTGCACTCTCTAAAGCCAAAAACACAGCATCCATGGTACTGGACAACATCCCAGGCTGTGTTTTACATGAAGTTTAGAACGAACTGGCTCCCCACCTAAGCACCATGTTCAATCATAGCCACACATCAGGCTTTGTGCCCACTGAATGGTGCACAGGAACAGTTATACCACTCCACAAAGGGGAAGCCACCACTGATCCTGGGAACTATCGCCCTATTAGCCTGATGAGCCTGGTCTGTAAGGCCATGGAATGTATCATTATGGAACTCATAAACAAAGACATTGGTAACCTCCAAACTCTGGACCCCACCCAGCTCGGGTTTGTGAAAGGCAGATCATGCCTTCTCAACCTGATTGACTTTTTTGAGGCAGTCACCAAAGCTGCAGACCAGGGTAAGGTGGCTCACACAGTCTATCATGACCTTGCCAAAGCTTTCGACACCATCCCACATTCTGGAATTATAGCTAAACTCACTAAACTAGGTATAAATCCCTACGTCACAAGATGGGTTGCCAACTGGCTCATTGACGGAACCCACACTGTAAAAGTTGCAGGCTCCAAATCTGACTTCAAACCAGTGAAAAGTGGAGTAACACAGGGTTCAGTCCTGGGACCTCTCCTGTTTAGTATCTACTTCTCTGAAGCACAGGCTAACACAGAAGGCCTCTGGCTAATGAAGTGCACAGATGACTGCAAACTAGCAGCTATAGTCGAGTCCCCAGATGATGTGGACATCCTACAGAAGGGCCTCACTGAGACAGATGCCTGGTGTCAGAGCCATGGCCACAAGCTCAATGCCAAAAAGTGCATTGTCGCCTCCTTTGGTAAAAACTCTGTACCCATGAACTACCACATAGGCAGCAGTCTATTTAACACTAAACGTGTGATAAGAGACCTTGGGACCTAGGTGGACAATAGTCTCTCCTTTGATAATCACATCGTCAGAGTAGTCAGGAAGCCCTTCTATGTGGCACACCTCATCACAAAAGGGTTCTCATCCAGGAAAAAAGAGGTCATTGTTCCTGTCTACTCAACACTCATTAGACCCATTATAGAGTACAACGCCTCTTTTGGAATGTACCTCACAAGACATCTGCAGCAGCTGGAAAGGCCACAGAAGTACCTCACAAAGAGGATTACTGGCCTCAAACAGATACAATGACCATCTTAAAAAACTCCAGCTTTACTCTGTAGCATATCGCCTACTCCGAGGTGATCTCTGCCTAACATATAAAGCTATGTCAAATCCAGAGCTGTTGGACATGCTACACCTAAACAAACCCCAATCCCTCCAAGCTATACACTCTAGGGACCTAAACCTTGTTACCACAATAAACAGGACATGCTGGAGAGATAGATTCCTGTCCCAGAGACTTCCCATACTCTGGAACAAGCTACTCATCTATGTCAAGCAAAGTTCCTCATTAGCACTCTTTAAGAAGAATCTTGATGAGTGGATGAGAAATAGTAAATACACCCTGGGATCACTTCTGTGGCTTTGCTCGACAGTGGCACAGGAAAATAACTTTCTTGGGCGGCGTAAGCCAGAAAACCTTGTTGGTTGGGCTTACTTAGGCCCTAGGGCCAATAGCCTAGTACCTACCTATGAACCTATGAACCTATAATAAATAATAAATGAATAATAAAATACTCAGTAAACCATCACAATTACTTCAGAGTTTAAAATCACAGGACATATTTAAAACAACATTGCAGGACAGTCTCAAATGAATAAGGAAAACATCTAAGCTGTACTATATTCCTAATTGTATCTAAGACAAATCATTGTACACTAGACGTACTTACTCATTACAAGGCAAGACAGATGTGGTGAGTGGGTTTTCCAATTGACGTTGTCAGGTCAAAGACAAATACAGACTGCACTACTTCTCTCAGAGAATTTTTAAATTAATATCTCAAATATTGCTGCTGGAATACTTGCGGCATGATATCACATCTTGTCATCTGACTGTCCCAGGTGAAAACTATTGACTTTTAGCATCTACCTGGGAAAACACATAGACCTTAGATCTTTTGGAAAATGGTGGAAGTCGTAAAATAATATACATTCCTCCACATTTAAAGACAATACAAAAAACTTTTATTTCTAGACATTATGTTTCCTGTTGCACTGAAACTGAAAGATAACATCTCTTTTATTATGTGATTATAAAATAATTTAATTTCAACTATTTTTTCTGAAGTTTTGCAAGTTAACCTTCTATGTTCCAGTGCCCACTGTTAAAACATATACATTTGCACAGTTATGATAGTTTATATACATTTCTGTTCTTTTCCAATAGGGTACACTGTGGATACATGTTTAAGATGAGTACTCTACAACATATCTCCTCAGCACATGTCTGTACAAACCATCTTATATGACATACAGTTCTAATACATTTGTAACACAAACATGTGAATCATGTCGATATTCACAAATGACAAATAACCATTTACAAAATTCCAGGCAGCTGTGCTGACACTAATCTCCCTTTGTCATACTTCTATATAAATTATATTAATATTCACAAATGACATATACTTATTTACAAAATTCCAGATAGCTAGACTGACAATATATCCTTTTGTGACCCCCCCCCCCGAGAACTCAAGCTAGTGTTTCAAGTGACACTTGAGAAACATTGCTTGAGAGGGTGAGCCAGTTTGGGAATACACTACCCCATACCCTGTCTTGAGATTGCAGCTGCCTTGGCATTGCTGACCCCAGTACAGTGCCGCACTGTCCTATCATATGCTTGCAACTCTAGGCTCCACCATAGTAATTTGGGATTTGACTGGCTGGCTCCCTGTAGGCATAGATACCCCTCAGACACCACCTGCCTTGTACTGCAAATGCTTAGCACCATGGCCTCCCTATCATGGTAAGGTTTCATGGTGTTAACATGGTACAATTTGTGCCCCTGCCTCCTGCCTAGCAGTTCTACCATGTAGTTAACATCACTGACCTTCCTTACCACTTTGAAGGGTCCCTCCCAAGCTACCTGCAGCTTGTTGTGTCTGACAGGAATGAAAAGCATTACCTGCTGCCCAACAGCATACTCCCTAGCTCGAGCATTCATGTCATACCAGACCTTTTTCTGCTGTTGGGCTTCTGCTGGGTTCTCCTGGACCAAGCCTGTGAGTTCCCTGAGCCTTGTCTTGAGATTTAGGACATATGCCACAACAGATTCCTTGTGGGATTCACACTCACCCTCCGACTCATCATGAATCAAATCTAGAGGTCCTCTCACACTATGCCCATACAGCAACAAGAAGGGTGAAAAACCTGTGGATTCCTGGGGCACCTCTCTGTAAGCAAACAACAGATGGGGCAAATATTTGTCCCACTTCCTCTTAAACTGGTCTGCAAATGCCTGTAGCATGGTCTTTAGTGTAGAGTTTAACCTCTCCACCAGACCATTAATTTGGGGATGGTTGGGGGTTTTCTTTAGGTGCTTCATCCCACAGTGCTTCCACAGCAGGCCAGCAGGTCTGACATGAAATTGGCAACTCTGTCAGACACTATTTCTTTTGGGAAACCACCCTGCTGAAAATCTCTAACAAAGCATTTGCCACATTTTCTGCCTCAATGGAAGACAGTGCACCTCTTCAGTATATTTGATAGTATAATCTATTACTACTAGGATATACTTCTTCCCTGTGGAACTTGGGGTACTTAGAGGCCTCAAAATATCCATAGTTACCCTCTGAAATGGCTCCTCAATCACAGGCAAAGGCATCAAAGGAGCTTTCACTTTGTCTCCTGCCTTGTCTACCTTTTGGCACTGCTCACAGGTCCTGCAGTACCATGTTACATCCATGGAAATTCTAGGCCAGCAAAAGTTCTGCATAATACATTTCTTGGTACATTTTATGCCCATATGACCTGCAAAGGGAATATTACGAGCTAAGGCTAGAAGTGCCAGACAGTGTGGGCACTACCAACTGCTGTATTCTCTCACCCTCTAGCCCTCCTTCAGGGGTCCACTCTCTATACAGTAACCCTTTATCCCAGTATACAGATTCTCCCTTCCCTTGAAAATCAGGTTCATAACTAGTTACCTCTCTCAGGCCTTGTAATTTAGGGTCTGAGAGCTGAGCCTGTCTTAACTCTCTCTTTGTAACCCTTCCCAACTCCTCTTTCACAGGGAGTATGGTGTCTTCTGACATCGGTGCTTTACTGTCAGACTGGGTACTACTACTCACCTTTGCCCTTGCAGTCACTGTGTCCAAGGAAACATCAGTACCCACAAGCAGCTGTGGCTCACCTTCAATCACACTGCTACAGGGTAGCTCCCTCCATGAATTAACCACCACACTAGTCCTGGCTTTAAGTGTGTGGTCTGTCTGGGTCCCCCCCCAGGCTACCAGACCCACATTCTTGTTTCCAAGCCTGACTGCGTGTAACTGCATGCTCACAGGGTACTGCATTATCAAAATCATTCCTTATCAGGACATCTGCAGGGATATCCTCAAACACACCTACTTGTTGGCTTCCTTTTCCACTTTTCCAGTCAATGTGAACCCTATCCAAAGGTACTTGGAAAGGGGTCCCTCCTAAAGCTCTGACTGGAGTAGACTGCCCAAGCAAGTCATGCTCCTCTTTAGCCATTGCAAGCTTCACTATGGTTAGGTCAGAGGCTGTATCTCTCTTAGCAGTAGCCTGTTTCTTATTTACTAAGATAGGATATAACTTCTTGTGGTAGTTTGGTACCCATGTTGTCTCCAGACAACTTACTGCTGGCATTCTGTCATTCCCACTTACTTGCTCTCCCACCTTTTATTCCCCACCTTGCCTCTGTGGACACCTATATGCTACATGGCCCCACTAGTTCCATTTAAAATATGTAACCCTTGGTCCTGGACATGTACCTGGAATAGTGGTTTCCCCTGCTACTGCTGTGTGTTTACATTAGGATGTTAGTGGATGAAAATAATAAATTATTCCTGCATATACAAAATTAAGTAAGAAAAACTGATAAAAAACTAGGGATGCTTTACAGAGATAAACATTTTCTCACTGATACAAGTATAGCTACACTTGCTCCTACTTATCTCCTCCCCACATTTCTTTATAGTACCTGCGTCCTTATTGACCTTCAGGCATCACAAAAATCAAAACTTGAACAAGGCTATAACAAAGTTACTAAGTTTGCAGCAAACATCCCTTTCAGAACCCACCACTGTACAGCACTAAAAACCTAAATTGGTTAGAACTACCCCATCAACTAAAATATACACAGCTTCTTACCACTTATAAAATTATACAGAATCTATCTGCTTGTCCAGCACTAAATAACATTGTACACAACTATGTCCCTAGTCAGTCATTACGATCTAATGACCAAAAACTGCTATCTGTCCACAAACCCATCAAATCTGCTGGACATTTTCTGTACTTGCACAAGGCTGCTAAAACCTGGAATGCCTTACTTGTATCCATCAGGTCAATACCCTCCCGCCCATCCTTCAAAACTATTATGAAAGACTTCTTAGCCAAGAACTGGTTCTGTTCTTGCCTGATACCAGGATAAACTATATCCCTAAATGTGGACAAATACCTCTTCATACCTTGCATCTCCTTACATTCCCTTTTTCAATCACTTTCTAATGTCTATCAATTTCTCTTCCCTGGCTTTCTCTCTAAATATACCATAAGACTGCTTTTCTCTCACTTCATATTGCAGATCCTCTTTGTATTAGACTAACTTACCTTTAATTTCTCTATAAACTGGCTAAAATTTGTCATTTTCTCTAACTGTTGAATCATTGTCATATAACTTGTACCTACTCTTAGCCAATATATGTCTAATTCTGTAAAATCATTTAAACTGTATTTGATTTTTGCATTATTTTTAAAGACTGTAAAATTATTATTCTTAAAATGTTTAGTAATACTGTGGAACTTTTCTCCCTGAGTCTCTGTTGAAAATGGACTTTCTCCATAATCAAATGTCAATAAATAGATAAACAAACTGCCTTACTAATGCACTGGTTTAGAGAATACATAGTTCCTTCCAAAAAAGGAAAAAAACTAAGGGTAATGCTGCTCAATGCCAGAAGTCTAAATCTCAAAATGCACGCACTCGAGGCCCTTCTCAGTATGGAGAACATCGATGTCTGTGCTGTGACAGAAACCTGGTTCAAGGCTCCTGAGAGCACCCCAGCGCTATCAGGTTTTACCTCATATCATGCGTTCCGGCCCCAAAATCCGGACAATACCAAGAAAGGAGGGGGGGGGTATCCATATTCATCAAGGACACCCACACCTCAAGACTGGTGGCAATGCACGATGCATCGGAGACCATCTAGGTGCAATTAACCATAGGCAAGACTTCTCTGCAAATTGTAGCATGTTACAGGCCACCCTCACAAACTCAGGAACCTCACATGGCCTTCCTGAAAACACTAGAGGGGATAAATGTATCACCAAACACCATCATACTAGGTGACTTCAATTACCCTAATATAGACTGGGAACACTACTCAAGCCCAAACACCCTAGCCCAAAAGTTCCTGGAATTCATAAACTCAAATGCCATGGAACAACTAGTCACCATCCCCACAAGAGGAGATTACATACTTGATCTCATCATCACGAACATGGGAGCACAATGTTCAACACCGGAAGTATACCCCTCACTGGTGAGATCAGATCACAAACTAATCTCGCTGGAGGTCCTCATCCCACCCCCACCTGAAATAAAAAAGACCACAGTAAAGAACTTCTCAAAAGCCAACTTCACACTTCAAAAGACTAGTGTGGTCTCCTTTAAGGCCCCCGAGCCGGCGGAAAACAGTACTCAAGCCGCTGAATCACTTACAAATGCCTTCTACCAGCACCTGCAGGACTGCATGGATAAGGCAATCCCAAGCAAAACAAAGACTCTTTGTACCAAAGGCAAGCATCCAGTCTGGTGGACCCCAGCCATAAACAAACTCTACAACAAAAGGAGGAAGCTACTACAAGATAGAGCAAAATCCTTAAAAGGTAAGACACCCTTGATCACTATAAGTAAAAGCTAAGAGCTCTCATAAAATCATCCAAAGCAAATTTCGAGAGAAAAATAGCTAAAGACTCAAAAGACAATCATAAGGCCTTCTTTAGCTATGTTAGAAACCTGGGAGGAAACTCCCAGATATGCTCAGAGCTAGTTCAAAATGATGTGAAGATTACTGATCCTACAGACATTGCCAACATACTGGCTGACAGGTTCAGTGCAAACTTCTCCCCGCCCAAAAGGAGAGATATCTATACCAAACGATTGCAGCCCCCAAACATCTCCAGCGCCCAAGTGAGAACTGCTCTCTCCAAAGCAAAAACACAGCATCCATGGGACCTGATGGTGTCCCCGGCTGTGTGCTCCACGAACTCAATGAGGAATTAAACCCACAGCTAGGACAGCTGTTTAATCAAAGTCTTACCTCTGGATACGTACCCAGGGAGTGGCGCACTGCAACTGTGGTCCCACTTCACAAAGGCGGTGCCTCCACCGACCCTGGAAATTACCGCCCATTAGCTTGACAAGCCTTATCTGCAAAGCCATGGAGAGGATCATAATGGACCTCATAAATAAAGACATAGGGAATTTGCAGACTTTGGATCCAACCCAGTTTGGCTTTGTCAAAGGCAGATCATGCCTTTTAAACTTGGTTGACTTTTGAAACAGTCACCAAAGCCATTGATGAGGGAAAGGCAGTCCATACAGCCTACCTCGATCTGGCTAAGGCCTTCGATACAATACCCCACTCGGGTATCATTAAAAAACTCATCAGCTTAAATGTCAACCCATACATCACAAGATGGGTTGCAAACTGGCTGAGTGACAGAACCCACAGGGTCAGAGTTGCTGGCGCCATGTCAGACTCAAAGCCTGTCACAAGTGGTGTCCCACAGGGCTCAGTCCTGGGCCCACTCTTGTTTGGCATCTACTTTTCCGAAGTACAAGCAAACACAGGAGAGTTATGGCTGACAAAGTTTGCAGATGACTGCAAACTGGGCGCCATAGTAGAAAACACATCTGACACAGATATCCTTCAGAAGGGTCTCACAGAAACGGATAACTGGTGCCAGAGCCACGGCCTAAAGTTAAATGCCAAAAAATGCATAGTCATACCCTTCAGGAAAAACAAGGTTACCCCTAGCTACCAAATAGGTGGCAATCCACTGAGCACAGAATAAGTTATCAGGGACCTGGGGACCCAGGTTGATAGTAGTCTGTCATTCGACACCCATGTAGCTAAAGTAGTTAGGAAGACCTTCTACATTGCCCACCTTATCATGAAGGGATTCTCATCTAGATCAAGGGAGGTCATAGTCTCCTTTACTCATCACTCATCAGACCAATGATTGAGTACAATGCCCCATTCGGAATGTATCTGACCCAACACTTGCAGCAGCTGGAGAGGCCACAAAAGTTCCTCACCAAAAGGATAAAGGGTCTCAAAAATCTGTCCTATGCTGCCCGACTGAAAGAACTCCAGCTCTATTCAGTCACTTACCGCTTGCTCAGAGGTGACCTTTGCCTAACATACAAGGCCATGTCAAACCCAGATTTGATGAATATGCTTCACCTCAAAAATCTAGATCCATCAGAGCCACAAGGGCGGAGACTTAAACCTTGACACGGCTATTAATAGGACGTGCTGGAGGGATAGATTCATCACCCAAAGACTCCCTATGCTGTGGAACAAAATCCCGGTACATGTGAGGCAGAGCACCTCGCTGGCCTTGTTCAAGAGAAATCTTGACCAATGGATGGGAGATCGCAGATATACCCCAGGGATTACCTCAGTGTCACTGCTCGACAGAGGCACAGCAAAATAATGGGTATAGTTCCCCATACTAAAGGGGTGGCGTAAGCCACAAAACGATGGGCTAGGCTTGTAAATGCCCTCGGGCAGATAGCCTAGTATGAACCTATGAACCTATGAACAAGGGTGTGGGTTTGAATCCCTTGAGGCATACTTTCTTTCTTGCTATTTGCCTGCAAATGTGTAAGATTCCCTTGATATCTGTTTTGCTGACAGGCTCAGTACAAGTGCTTTTGTGGCTTGCCTTGCTAATTCACTGTTTGCCAGAATGTCAGTGAATAAAGGCATGAGGCCTGTCTTTATTTTCCTGTTATCATTTTACAAATGTGCATCCTTGACACCTTCACTGTGACTCTTGCTATGGTTCACCTTGTTAAGGAATTGCAAGTACAATGTAAGTGGACAGAGTAGATGTTATGTTATGACATTCCCATTATATAGTGCAGGTACATTAATCAAACTCTGATGTTGTCTAGACTAGTGTAGGGCAGTACTTCTAGTTATTTTATCATATCCCACCTCTACTATCTGAGTTTCACATAATTATAAATTCAACTATTGTCATAGTCCCTTCTCCATTATGTTTTACATCCCTGCTTTGGTCAGCAGCTCCCTTTGCAATCATATGTCCATTTCTACAGCTTCTTTTGCTCTAGTAACACCACTACAACAATACATTGGCAACAGAGTTTCACCATCTTTGGGCACAGCCTCACTATGACTACCAAAGAGGTGTGGGCACAATCAATGGTTACTGCAACTGCTCATACTTGAATCTGAGTGCAAATAGGCCTAACATGATCTGGCAGCAGTTCTGTTCTCTGACCATGATGAGAAGCTCACTGTCATACACCCTAGCCTGACCACATGCATAAGTAATAAGCACCAGTGCTTATCAAACACCCCATATAAACAGTGCTAGCCTGGCCGAAATCATGGACATGGTATTTTTGATTCCATGTACTGTTCTGTTGCTAGTGGTAGTGGGTTGCTGTCTGTATCAGTTATAATTAGATTTGGTTAAAGTTTGCTTGACATTAGTCTGATGAATAACTTTTAATGAATAATCATAATTTAGTTTGTAAACCTTTGTTTTTTCTGCATTGCTGTATTTTATTTCACTGATGCTACTTGAATAAACTGTAGGTTGAAGTTGAAGTAAAAGTTATGTTTGGTCTATTAGTTCTTTGTACTAGTGCAGCATAAAGCTGCCTGTCTGTCACTGTTTCTTTTTACATGTGAACATTTCACCTAATCTATCCCATATTTCTGTACACAAACATACCCAGCATACATCCCACTTTTCATATGTATAAACTGTTTCTGAATAGACTGTATTCTGCATATACCTGCCATGTATTTACTGCATTTGATAAGAATCTGCCTGCTTTTGTTTTTGTAGTGGTAACATTTTGTCAAGTTTTATTTACGTTTATGCTTTTTTATAGATCAAGTTTAACAAATCTGTCTACCCGATTACATACAGTAGGTACACACACATGACAAATACAGTCCGTTTGTGAGGGCACAAAAGAACGCTTGAACCAGACCAAACCAGAATCACGCAGAACCATCTAACACAGAACCATCTAAGGGTTGCCTCTGCTGAAACATGAGTGCCATAAAGATGTACTAAACCTATGCAGAGTAATGGTGTGCTAACAAGTATAACTGTGTGGATGACAGAACCACCAGGTTATTCTTCTAGGTACCTTGTACCATATGCATGCATTTCTATACCTTGCACCATGTGCATGGACTTCAAAAATATATATATATATATGTTTGTATTGTTAGAATGTCATGCATATTGCAGTAAATCTCCAATGCACTGCAGAACAGATTCAATTCACAGTAGCCATGTAACCATGTAGTATAAAAAAACTGACTCATGAATACGTATACAAAAAGATCTCTTACTATTCTGTCTTGCTTCCTGTTGTTCCTACCACTTTTTTGCCACCCAGTAAATTGTCCATGTTTCATATCCTGCAATGAAATGGAATCTTAAATAAAAGTCAATTTAACTCATGCTTATATTCATGCATACATAACTCATCCATGCTAATGTTACTTCTATAGCATTCTCAGATTATTTAAACCTCTGTATTAATTTAACCTTGTACTACTGTTTTCAACCACTAAACATGTAAATATGCTTTACATCCTTCTTCAAGCTGCTGTTTAACTTTTGTTTAGTTTTTGCTATTTTGTACTGTAAAATTTGCTTAGTTTGTTTCTGTTTCCACAATGTATTGTACTTCATATTATGGAGCTTGTACTATGTATTATTGGAGCTTTTCTCCCCGGGCATCCACTGAAAATGGGCTCTTTGAGACCAGTGGACCTCCCCAGTCATCAAACTGGAAATAAATAAATAAATAAGTCCATACTATGAACATCTCCAACCTGACGTACCAAAAAAAATATATATTGAGATAAGTACCAGCATAACAACATGCTCATCCTTCAGATGACTGAAAGAAGCTAAATACAGGTGACATCTTCACACAGGGCCAATATATCATCAAGCATGTCTATACGCAATGTTGAAACACCAAGTTTTTTAATAGGTGGCTCACTATCAATGTGAACATCCTGTAAGCAATACCATCACTAAAAATGCTTACGTAAGTTCTACTGTCAAAACTTATGTGCATGCTGCAATAACAGCAGTGCACGTGTGTTCTAGAACACAGGATGTGCATAATATTGCTCATGTTTTTCCTGCTGCCCTTAGAAACAGCAGTTATGCTTATCATAGATCACTGCATACATCCCATCATATCCCTAACACACATGGTCATTCTATCTCTGGGCTATGATAGTGATTTGTCATATATAAATCATGAGCTCATGAAGTGGAAAATGCCATCATATAATTACTGGTTTATATAACATGATATTATACACTGATAACTGACCCATCTGCATTAAATCTTTCCTTCAATTCCTTCAGTTCATCAGGCTGTCTACTCATCAGACCATCATTTCAATGCTGACATTCTTCAGTCATTCATGGGATTAGAGTTCTGTCTTTAAGCCTTGTTGACAACTCTTTCCTGGTATTCACTTTTTAATGCTCCACGATGAAGTTCTGTTTAAAGACAGAGGGGGAGAATAAAGTTCTTCTTGGCCAGCAATAATGGTGCTGTTTTCTTTACATTCATGGTGTGCTTTACTGAATTCATGTCTAACTACTATTATACTTAATATTGGATGTGATATATAGTATGATAGCTAGTTTACATCTGAAAATACCATATTTGTATTTATTCTTGAATGTCATACAAGCTGCACTTTTAGGTGCTGAGACTATAGTTACTTGGTCATGTGCTAAATCAGTACTATACTGATTGTCTGCACATATTGTGACTTTATACAAGTATGTTTACTTCAGAACAACTTACGTGCTGAGTTAAGTCATTAATTGATTCGCAAACATTAATTTCTGAGGAATTTCAATAAATATGCAATAAATAAGGCAGTATAGAAAAGTGTTGGAATACCAGATGGCATATATTAGAATAGTGTTAATGCATGCTTTGGTGACATTTTTGAATCTAGCATAATTCTGCAAGTAACTAAGGTCACTTTTTACTAATATAATATTGCTGTGATGTGTTGTTAAAATTTGTTTTACATTTGCTTTGTTTAATCTGCACAGTATGATTCTTATCTGACTTATGTTGTAAAAAGCTGTGTTGCATGATGTCAGTTATGTTATTACAATGTCATATTACTTGTAACTATTTTTAAAGGGGAAGAACATTAGAGGTATTGCATAACTGGTATCACTATGACTGGATGGTGTAAAATGCAGCTTTATATTCAATAATAGGTCAGATCAGTGTTGTATGAAGTGAAACAGTAATCTTTCTGGACTGGCTAGACATTGCACTGTAGAAATAGACCTACAGAATATGTTTTTCTGACCTTTGTAGATGCTTAATGATCAATGTTCTTTCTGTAGCATTGATCTAGCTCTTTAACAATGGTGTATTGTGTATGTTTTAACCATTTATGTTGTAATCATTAATTTAGTACTTTTGACATGCTGTGTATTTTTGAGTGTCTGGTGGTTACAAGTGTGGTCTTTATATGACATATCTGTTTCATGATCAGTAAAGCCACATGCTGTCACAAGAAAAGGAATGTTACTATACCTATCTGACAGTGCTACATTCTCCATTGCTGTATAATTTTCAGAGAAAACTGACATGTATAAGTTTTTAAAATTGATAGGAAATGTGTTAGTTATGTTATATTAGACAGAGCCATATCCCGGACATCATGTGCACTAAGCAGATCCCCATATTGGCCTGGTGTCTCCTTAACCCAAAGCTGGGGTCCAAAAAAAAAGCTCCTTGCTATGGTTTCTAGCACACTAAACTTCACCTGCAATTGTGAATGCAGCATCTGCATTCATTTATGATGCCATAATAAACTTGGTACCTCATAAATCATTGTTGGTCCTGCACTTGCAACCCATCAGTACTCGATGATCATACACCCTAACAGCTTGCATTCGTGAAGCCACCCCCTTCATCTCACCTTATATACTGCTTATTGAAGGCATTCTCTGTAGATATGGTTGCTAACTTCAGTCTGTATTCCACATGGTACTACTATTCACATATACATGACAGGTAGCTAGGCTGACTCCAATGGGCACATAATGGGTGGACTGATACACAGAGCTGATTGAAGATTTAGAGTTTTTAAAGGGCTGAAAAGTTGAAAGCAGCAGCAGAGATTATGTTGAATATGCACTCTTACCCCTAGTACACACGCACAGCTGACTTGCCAGTGCTCCACGCTGTTCCCTTTATATATACATCCTCAGTATAATGCTCCCTGCCAGTGCTCCAAGCTGTTCCCTTTATATATCCATCCCCAGTAGAATGCTCCCTGCCAGTGCTCCACGCTGTTCCCTTTATATATCCATCCCCAGTAGAATGCTCCCTGCCAGTGCTCCAAGCTGTTCCCTTTACATATACATCCTCAGTATAATGCTCCCTGCCAGTGCTCTGTGCTGTTCCCCTTACATAGCCATCCCCAGGAGAATGCTCCATACCAGTTCTCTATGCTGTTCCCATTCTCTAGCCACCCCCAGTAGAATGCTCCGTGCCAGTGCTCCATGCTGTTCCCTTTACATATCCATCCTCAGTATAATGCTCCCTGCTGTTCCCATTACATAGCCATAACCAGTAGAATGCTACCTGCCAGTGCTCCATGCTGTTCCCTTTACATATCCATCCCCAGTACAATACTCCATGCCAGTGCTCCATGCTGTTCCCTTTACATATCCATCCCCAGTAGAATGCTCCTTGCCAGTGTTTCATGCTGTTTCCTTTACATAGCCATCACCAGTAGAATGCTCCCTGTCAGTGCTCCACTCTGTTCTCTTTACATAGCCATCCCCAGTGGAATGCTCCCTGCCAGTGCTCCATGCTGTTCCCTTTACATAACCATCCCCAGTAGAATTCTCCCTGCCAGTGCTCCACATTGTTCCCATTACATAGCCATCCCAGTAGAATGCTCCCTGCCAGTGCTCCACACTTCTCCCTTAACATATCCACCCCAAGTAGAATGCTCCCTGACAGTGCTCCATGCTGTTCCCTTTATATAGCCATCTGTAGTAGAATGCTCCCTACCAGTGCTCCATGCTGTTCTCTTTACATAGCCCTCCCCAGTAGAATGCTTCCTACCAGTGCTCCATGCTGTTCCTTTTACATAGCCATCCTCAGTAGAATGCTCCCTGCTAGTGCTTTATGCTGCTCCCATTACATAGCCATCCACAGTAGAATGCTCCCTGCCAGTGCTCCACACTGTTCCCTTTAAATAGCCATCCCCAGAAGAATGCTCCCTGCCAGTGCTCCATGCTGTTCCCTTTACATAGCCATCCCCAATAGAATGCTCACTGCCAGTGCTCCACGCTGTTCCCTTTACATAGCCATCCCCAGTAGAATGCTCCCCACCAGTGCTCCATGCTATTCTCTTTACATAGCCATCCCCAGTAGAATGCTCCCTGCCAGTGCTCTGGTGCTGTTCCTTTTGCATAGCCATCCCAGTAGAATGCTCCCTGCTGCTCTACTCTGTTTCCATGACATAGCCCTCCCCAGTAGAATGCTTCCTGCCAGGCTTCATGCTGTTCCCTTTACATATCAATCCCCAGTAGAATGCTCCCTGCCAGTGCTCCATGTTATTCCCTTTATATAGCTATCCCCAGTAGAATGCTTCCTGCCTGTGCTCCACGCTGTTCCCTTTACATATCCATCCACAGTAAAATGCTCCCTGCCAGTGCTCCATGCTGTTCCCTTTACATAGCCATCCCTAATAGAATGATCCCTGCCAATGCTCCACATTGTTCCCTTTATATAGCCATCCCCATTAGAATGCTCCCTACCAGTGCCCCACACTGCTCCCTTTGTAGTTCCACTCCCCAGTAGAATATTCCCTGCCAGTGCTTCATGCTGATCCCTTTACATATCCACCCCCAGTAGAATGCTCTCTGCCAGTGTTCCACGTTGCTCCCTTTATATAGCCATCCCCAGTAGAATGCTCCCTGCTAGTGCCCCATGCTGCTCCCTTTGCAGTTGTACCCCCAGTAGAATGCTCCCTGCCAGTGCTTCATGCTGCTCCCTTTACATATCCACCCCAGTAGAATGCTCCATGCCAGTGCTCCATGTTGCTCCCTTTGTATAGCCATCCCCAGTAGAATGCTCCCTGCTAGTGCCCCATGCTGCTCCCTTTGCAGTTGTACTCCCAGTAGAATGCTCCCTGCCAATGGTTCATGCTGATCCCTGTACATATCCACCCCCAGTAGAATGTTCTCTGCCAGTGCTCCATGTTGTTCCCTTTACATAGCCATTCGCAGTAGAGAGCATTCTACTGGGGATGGATATATAAAGGGAACAACATGGAGCACTGGCAGGGAGCATGTTGTTCCCTTTATATAGCCATCCCCAGTAGAATGGTCTCTGCCAGTGCTCCATGCTGTTCACTTTACATAGCCACTCCCAGTAGAATGCTCTTTGCCAGTGCTCCATGCTGTTCCCTTTACATAGCCACTCCCAGTAGAATGCTCTTTGCCAGTGCTCCATGCTGTTCACTTTACATATCCATCCACAGTATAATGCTCCCTGCCAGTGCTCCATGCTGTTCCCTTTACATATCCACCCCCAGTAGAATGCTCCCTGCCAGTGCTCCACGCTGTTCCCTTTACATAGCTTTCCCCAGCAGTATGCTCCTTGCAAGTGCTCCACACCATTCCCTTTACATATACATCCTTCTCCTAATCAGAGTTCATGTACTTTGTAGATTATTTAACTTCTACTTTCTCTCAGTTGTGTAGCTGATCTTGTTAAGTTTCTCAAAAACTATAGACCTAATTTAGAATTAAATTGTTACCTTATCTGCTGTATTTATTAGTGACTGATCCCATTTAAGCTTATTTACTGGGATTATCACTTCCATGGATAAGCCTTGGTTATAAGGCTTTGTAGTGCCTTGATCTACTTTACTAGTTTAATCTTTTTTTGTGTTTGTTTGCTAAATCTCTAGAACTCTAAACAGCATTCCTGCTTTCTCTTTACTGATTCTCTGCCAGGTAGGTTAATGATACACTTCTGAAGTAAGATAAAAGACTGAAACAGCTATAACGCCCTCCACATACACACACATACACACACACACACACACACACACACACACACACACACACACACACACACACACACACACACACACACACATGTATGCAGACATACTGACACACAGATGTATGTATACGCATAGACACAGCCTGACGTACAGATACACACATGCATAAATGCACGCATGCGCAGTGTCTTGATCTTTGTTTTACAGTTAATTATTTGTTAAAAAGGGGAGAAAATCAGGCATTATTTTCCTATTTACTTTGTTTTATCTGGTCTTTGGGTCTATAATATAAAAGATAAAATGAGGAAAGCATTGCTAGAAAAGAAGACTGCAGAGAGCACAGTGTTTCTGCACTTGGGAAGGTACAAAAGTCTATAAACCAACAGATATCACATGGAAATAATTGGTTATTAAAGTTGTGAAACTTGAAACAGCCACACATGGAGAAATAAATGACACTGGACCCTCGTCAAGACACAGAGAGAGGGAAAGCTACATTGCCACTATGTAAAAACATAGTAAAATGGTTTCCTAGTATAGCCCAAAAGTACTGATTTCAAACCAATCCTGTAAGCACATAGGTCAGTACTAGCCACAAGCAACAATCTACTCTGTCCATTTGCATTTCTAAGCTACATTAGTTATTTATGTGGAGGTCACTTGACACATCAGCTCAGAGTACTACACAGGCCGCCTCTCCTTGCTCATAGAAGATGATTTTAGCATTATTTCATCCTCTGCTATAGCCACTCCTAGGGGTATAATTTCTCCTTAAAATTTTTCTGATCTAGAGACAGAAACATTCTGTTCTTCTCGCTCAGAATAACTATGCATAGGCACAAGCAGAATAAGTTTTCTGTTTTCTCTACATTACATAACTATTGGTTTTTCTTGTTGTAGAAATAGATGGTATCAGCACAAACACACATTTGCACAAAGAGCTCTGCTGTAGAAAGCAGCATTCCTCTTATCATCCTTGTCAGTATATATTGTGATAAAGCATATACTTCCTTATTATGCAGCACTGTATTATCTTAATTTGCTGAAGAGAAAACATAAGGCCTTAGTAGCACAGGATGTTGTTAGCATAAAGCTATCCAAAAGGCTCTTAAAATATATAGTGAACACTTACATAAAGAGGCAACTGCAGTCTAGTGACACAGAGAGAAATCTGGGCTTTAATGCATGTACTTCAACTTAAACAGCTTGGGCGAGTTAGGAAATAAGAATAGCTGAGGATATAAAGATGAATAAGTTTAGTTTACTTAATAAAATCCTAGGCTGGCTAGCATTTCTCAAACCTCAGAGTTAGTAGCCTCAGAAACATAGCTGAAGCCAGATACCAAGTACACTGTGCTAATAGTGCCAGTTTATTCTGTTCATCTGAAATGCTGAAAGAATTAAAGTTTTAGTGAGACTGGCAGTTACCAATGATGGACAATCACCTATTATTAGAGGAAGAGAAACCATGTCTGTTGCCATTCTTGCAAATGCACATGGAATCATTACAGTGAGCAGTATCTTCCTCATACTGTACCAGTAAGTAGTTCTATTGAATGGCACATACTTGTGATTTGAAAAACATTGTAAAAACAAGGTAGTATTCCTAGGTGCTTTCAACATTCCATGGCAGAGCTGTAAGAAAATGAAAAGCATTAATTAATGTGCATAACTAGAGTGCAACTAATTATCTACCTGCACGACCAGATAATATGATGGATGCTAAGGACACTCTATGCAGGTTCTTAGAATAATTTCCTGGCAGCTTCACGATTGCTGGTATTCTAGTTAATTGTGTAACTATCAACTGTTGCAGTCAAGCATACAAATGAAACATCACGTCAAATATGCATGAAGAATATCAAGTCTAAGAAATATTCAAAATAATCAATTGTAAAAGGAGCTGTACTTTTCAGCTCATCACAGAGAACTGTAATACAGCAGCAGGCCCTGCTACCTTGGAGCTAAAAACATTGTATTTGAAACATCATAAATGCAACTGCAAACACAAAATAACATATTATGACTGCAGATGGTACAAGAAAGCTCCATCATGTTGCAGGGCAGTGACAGAAAGGCAAAACAAATAGCTATCAGATACCAAGGGATACCAGCGACAATTTGCCCACTAGTGCAGGGGGAGGTTTACAAGGGCAGATGAAAAGCATAATTCAGGAAACTTCTGCAAGAAGAGAGACCCATAGAAGTTATAATACCACATGTGCAGTACTCATTGAAAGAGGAAATAAATTCCTCTCTTGACGTATGAAGGTCAGTAAAGCCAATCAAGTCTGATAAAGCTGTGACAGAATAAGATGAAGTCACAGCATGTTTTCTTTAAGATGTTGACTTTGTTGGGAAAGACATGGGAGAGAGAGAGAGAGAGAGAGAGAGAATGAAAGCATGAAAGCATGGCGTTGGTGACTGACAGATGAATATACAGGGTAACAGAAAGTTCTGGACAGAGAAAAGGATAAGGTGTTGAGCAAAGAATCTTGATTTTGTAATTTCACATGTGTCTGCATAACTGTCTGTCACGCTCCTTATATGCAAGGGCTGCCAATGCCTGCAATTTGTTTTGCTACCCCTGACAGTGCACTGGATTCCAGAAGCATTCCCACTACTATCCCTGCCTCTAATTGTACTTGGCTCATTATGTCTCCCCACCCATTGAGTGTCTCTGGTCTCTGCTCTACTCTGTGATCATTGCTCTGGCTGCATTTTTCATGCTCCTTTTCACACTGTCCATCTGCACTATCAGTCCTGTTATATCATGCCTGCCTATTTGGTCTGCCTGTTTGTCCTCATAGTTTTTTCCTTCATGGTTACATCATTCACCCCATTCAGCTGTCAGTGCCTGCAGTGCACCTTGTTATGTCTGCAGTGATTATGATCTAGTAATGGTTATGCACAGTCTGGCCATACTTCAGTGAGTTGTTTTGTTTGGTATGTTGAACCTCTACAACAACAGTGCATTGTTGGGTGCCAAAAGCTCACAGATCAGATGCTATTCAGTGCCTTTAATGTTATGTGCCCTTTACTATATGTAGCTGCATAGATGTGTCATTGTTCAGGTGATACCTGGTTTACCTACTATGTACTTACAGAAAAACAATTTTTCATCTTGATGTTTATCAAAAATTTAATATTAAATATGGTAAACTAAGTAACATATAAAACACAAAAAATCTATTTATGCAGGAGGGCAAACTCCCTGCACCCCCATGTAGGGGTCTCTTCCCCCACAAATAAATTCTATATACCAACTTAATTGTTGAACTACAATGGACAAAATGGCAAAAATCCTAGGAAAGCACTTTGCCAACTTACCCAGTACAATGCATCACAGTGAAATGCGCCACAATATTAACTTTTCAAGCAAAAGACACCCAAACACCACTGCTGTGATCACCTGTAACTATGCAAAGGATACTCTTTCTCCATGAGTTTAATTGCTTTTCTGTTTTGCATTTTGTTTGTGTGCATATGCAGGGATTTTCGAGGCACTGTGGGTGTGTGTGCTTGTTGCTATTTTCACCCCCTGCAACCCTATCCAGTGCATTTTTAGCTGGGTCCATGGTAGCAGTTTGTGTCATTCTGTGCAATTGTACATTTGTGAAGTTTAAGCTTATCACCTCCCCTACAAGGGCTTATAAATCTTCCAAATGACAGTCAATCCTGGACAGGATTTTGGTAAGCAACCACTGTCTATCATCTCAATCAGGCTGTCTACCAGACAGTCTAAGTGACCATCCGCCAACCTTTGTCTTATGACCTAGACCCACTAAGTTATCCAGCCCACCTTCCGTCTAATCAGAAACAAAAAGAAATTGAATCTAAATTGTTTCATCACCGCTCTAAATAGTTGTAACTGGGAACCCCTTACACAGCTACTGTCTAGAAGACACAGTAAACTCATTCAACAACACATTCTTAGACATTTTAAACTACCATGCACCCCTAGAATTATTAGAGATAAATCTAATTATGCATCCTGGCTAATTAAAAATTGTAGATCCTTACTTGAAGCTAGAGACAAAGCCTGTGAGCAATTTCATAAAAACACAACCCAAATAACTAAATAAACATACCTAGAACATTGGAATAAAGCTAAAAAAACTAGTAAAATGAGACAAAATCAACTACTAGTAAAATGAGACAAAATTAACTACTACCAAAACTTCCAAAATAAACATACAAAAAGCCCTCATAAATTTTAGGCAGCTGTTAATAACATACTTCATCCAGGTAAATCCTCTACCCCCACCCCAACAACAATTAATAATTCTGACAATATAGCAACCCAATTCAATAAATTCTTCACAGAAACTGTCCCAACCCTAACTAGCTCCCTAGGTATTGTAGGCGACCCTACCCCTATTATCCCCCCTGAATAGCGCTAACTCCCTAGAATCCACCTCCTATTTTAACTTAAATCTGTAACAAAACTACTTCAAAAACTGAGGCCAGCAACCCCAGCCACTGATAACATTCCAGGAGAATTTCTACAAATTGTAGCTGAAGCAACAGCCTACCCAGTAGCCATACTTATAAACTGATCCATAGCTGAAAGCCAGGTACCTGTAATATGGAAAACCTCCCACAGTTTACCAATACACAAGGGTGGTAATTCCATTGAACTCACCAATTATGTCCAAATTGCCATTTTATCTCCCTTATCCAAAATACTAGAAAGAGCCATGCACACCCAACTAATAGATTACCTTCTCACACATAAACTACTATCAAACACCCAACATGGTTTATGTCTCTTTCATAGAACCACCAGAGCCCTACTGTCCTTTCCTAACACAGTGAACCACCAAAGAAATAATGGACAATTTGTATCTGCCATATTTTTAGACTTATCCAAAGCCTTTGATGTGGCAAATCACAATAAACCCATCAATATTCTCTCCACCCAAAACCTCATCAGTTCCACTATCACATGGTTCCAAAGCTACCTAGCAAAATGACGGCAAGCCATCCAAGAGCATCACCAACTTTCCCCTTTTCTTCCAGTTACCTTAAGGGTTCCACAAGGCTCAATCCCTGGACCTCTACTATTTTCTCTATTCACTAACCAGTTAAACACCTCGGCACCTTGCACCTTTGTAGTACAATACGCCAATGACTCCACACTAATATGTGCAGCCCTCACACTACAAGACCTCCACAACATAACCTAAGATTAATTTCTGACTATAGAAACATGGCTCACGAACTCCCAGCTCATTCTGCATTCCAACAAAACTAAGTTCCTTCTTTTTAGTCCAACTAAATCCCCTTCATCTTCCCAATCATTTAATATCTTTTTCAGAAACAAAGCTATAATCACCCCAGTTACTCACACTAAATTGCTTAGGTCAAAATTGACAATAACTTGAAATTTGACATTCACATAGCCAAAACTGTCAAAAAGGTTCACAAGAAAATAGGACTCCTGTACAGAAATAAACAATTTCTTACAAGCAACACAAAAGCTACCGTAGCTTACACACATCTCCTATCTACCCTCCTCTATGCTTCCCCACTATTCACCAACATCTGGAAAACTGACTTAACCCAACTGGAATCTTGCTACAATAAAATAGCAAGATTTGCCACTGGTGCCTCACACAGCTCACATCACTGTATATCACTTAAACAGCTAAACTGGCTTGAAATCACCCAGCGTCTAGACTTTAATCAACTAACCTTTGCTCACAAAATTCTCCACCAACCTGATAAAACCCCTTTACTCCATAATCTCATTCAACCACAAACTACTACCTGATCTCTTCGTTTCAGTAACCAACACCTTCTTGATACCACCAAAGCCAGCAACTTAGCTGGAAAATCTCTCTTCTCTAACTCCATCCCTAAAATATGGAATAAACTATCAACCCCAATAACTTCTAAAAACTCTATCTCACAATTCAAAAGCTGCTTAAGTCACACCTTGTGGACACCTGGCTATGCAGTTGGCAATTCCCTGGGTAAATCTTCTCAAGTTCCTAGTACCTAGATATACTATCACCCATTATTTTAGTTTAATCTAACAGCAATTAATAACTGCATCTGTAAGTAAATAATGCTCTTTAATTTTTGTATCAGAAGCATGATTATGTATAATGGGACTTCTGCCATGTTAAAAAATGTATTCTTAAACATTATGTAACTGATATTTGCCATCAATGTGGTATTTTGTAATGTTTGTAATCTGCTGAGATGTCTTTAACTGCTACTCTCTGTATACTTTTATATGGTAACAATATGCCTGTAATTGGAGCTTTTCTCCCTGGTCTCCACTGAAAAAGTATTTGTGTCCAGTTGGACTTTCCTGGTAAACAAATGTAAAATAAAATAAACAAAATAAAAATCATGCTGTCAACTGTGGATGCAGCACTCGTGTGTGTGGACTCATATTTATTTAGGGAACCTGGGCCTGTCTAACACATTCCAATAAGGTTTTGACAAACTCACACTAAAGAAGAAGAAAATTAAATGGTATTCTTTGAAAAACACTGTTCAGACTGCAGTTATACTCATCATGTGACAATATGCCAGCAATGTCAGGGAGCACACAAGAAGTAGACAGAGAGAAATAACCAGATATGGTAACTGATTCCAATCATAACTTCAAAGAACATAGAGATGCTACAGTTAAAACTGCAAATCAAAAACTGGGAGCATTGAAGAGAATAACAAAGCAATTAGTTGACTGCTGAAATATTCGTCAGCCTATCTAGGTCACTTCTGTTATTTAAACTATTATACTGTTCTACAGTTCTATGCAACTTTAATAAAATAGACAACTATGTACATTTGTATTAGCTTATAACACAATAGCTTGATTTGCTACAGACCTTCCAACCTCCTGCCATCAGTACATTGTATTAAGAAAGTTAAACTGGAAGTACACGGACAATTAGCTTTTTTTCTGGCATTTTCTTTTCACTCACAATGTCTTTCATGATAATTACTCCCCAGACCTTGCTTATTTGTTGGTATGACAAAATTTACACACACTGAAACACATCCATTGTCATACAACTGTGGAGAAAATTGAAAAAAAAACACACACTGCTGTATTACCACCTGCATACAAAAATGATTATTTATCAAAAACAAGGATTACCTTGTTAAAAATCAATGAGACTTAACTGCCATCTTGAATCCTCATCCACTTACAGCATTGGCTAAGAGGTTAGCTATGCTTGAATGCTATTTGCAAAGTTACATTTTCGATGGCACTGGAAATGCAAACATTTTAAAATAATGAGCCTCGGTGGTGCAGCCGTAGCATTGTCGCCTCACAGCAATAGGTTCTCCTGTTCGATTCTCGGCTGGAGCACCTTCTGTGTGGAGTCTGCATGTCCTCCCTGCAGTTGAGTGGCATTCGAAAGACATGTGTGAATGGGTGTGCCTTCGTAAAAGGTTAGGTGCCGAGCTGGCACCTCGGCACCGTAACAATCTACTGCCAATCATTAGCGGACCAGAGTTCCATTGTGGCGATCCCTAACTGGGAAAACCCGAAATAAGAAGAACTTGCCACACCAATCTAATATGTAAAACAGGGACACCAGACAGCATGCCTATGAAGCTGACAATGACAACATTTTCTTGCAGAAAATAACCTCCTGTGATTTTGTCAGAAAAGTTGCTCTCTGATTTGAAAACTTTTTTTTTTGTAGAAATCTTTCAGGATCAGTGGAGTTAATGAACAGTCAGGAAAAAAATTATATTTCCACAAATGTTCCCTAAGGATCAGTATTATGGCTATTCTTTTTCTTGCTGTTTGTTAATGACTTGTTTTGGGATCTTCTCAGGATCAACTGTCTGATCTATCCAAATGATGTCTTAGCTAAATGTAGTTCAAAATAAATGAATTTCAAACTCCTCCACTCCAGAAATAACTAACTAATAAAATTATAATAAATACAGTTAAATCCAATGATATGTTCTTCAGTATGCATAAATGCCTAAAAATGCAGCTCGACAGACTTTAATACTCCAGTGTTTCCTGCTGACATCTATCATTTCTCTTTGTTGAAGTTTAGCTCCTACTTGCAACGGGCTTTCTTCACTATAAAGTGTATTCTTCCCTGGGATCATCCTTCCAATTTAACTACCCTTTTTATTTTAGTTTTTATTTTAGTTATACTTGCTTGTTTCTAAAGACAGTGGTGTGCACATTAGCTGGGATGTTTTTGTCAGGTCTCCCACCCCTGTGTTATATTACATTTTGGTGTGCTCTTTCCCTTTTAGTCAGCAGCCACAGCAACTGTTATTGGACTCTGGCAGTATTATTTTCTACCATATGAATACTGTGCTATTGCAATCTGCCAGCTCACAATTGTACAACTGTTGTTCATGAATTACATAGTTCAATGCTTTGAACTCCTTCAATATTCCCTTAGTGACCTGATATTTACTGCAGTCCAATTTGGGTTTTACCCTATTATAATTCTTCTGATTGTTTCTGAAGTTTTTTGCTAGTTTTTGTCTTGGTCCTACTCACTCTGTTCACCCTCGCTGAGCTCGGGCTCTCTCCACTCACCTACCCTACCCCTATACCCAAACACCCCCACATTCACTACATTTATACACTAACAGACCAATCACCTCTCTCTCTAGACCTCCTCCACCAATTTTAACATCCGCTTACCTTCTCTGATTTCATAACTCCTCCTCGTCTTGTTCATAACTCTCACTCTAATCCTTTCCTTTCTTAACGTGCACCTCCCTTCTCCTTTAACTTCCTCTGACATCACTACACTCCATTTTTTCAGCTTACAAACGTCTTTCCCTTGTTGCCTTTCTTCCCTGCTTAACATATCAGAACTCTGACTCTCATTAGTTCCATTACCACAGCTCTACATTATAACTTTTCTTGTCTTTTCTCTTTTGACCTAAACATTTTTTCATACATTTCTTACTCCCCTCTCCCTTTTCACTCTTCTCGTTGCCCTTCCTCTCACACCTCCACTGCCCTCCTTTTCCTGCTCTCTCACTCCACCTCCTGTCACACAACACTTTC
This sequence comes from Protopterus annectens, assembly GCF_019279795.1. NCBI lineage: Eukaryota > Metazoa > Chordata > Ceratodontiformes > Protopteridae > Protopterus > Protopterus annectens. The sequence continues at coordinate 181,218,762 of NC_056725.1, read as the reverse complement.
TACTAAGTATATATCTCCTATCCTGACATACCTTCTAACTTACTCTACACTCCTTTGAAATTGATCCCTCCATATTCATCCACACAAACCCACTTATTCTGAAAACCAAACTTGTCATTCACCCATCTCACTCTCTTAAATTCAAACCCAGGTACCTAGCTCTATGCTTTATTGTTCCTTCTCTAGCACCCTTCTCTATAACATTATTCCTCTCTGGTGACATTCACCCTAACTCTGGCCCTCTCTGTATTAACTCTACTGACACTCTCCACCCTCCACCCAACTCAACCTCTATACTTTTAACACTTTACCTTGTGAACATACACAGTGTCCTCAATAAAGGTACTGAATTCCACTTTTGGATTGCTCATCACTCCCCATATATAGTAACATTAACTGAAACATGGCTTAAAACCCATAATACTAACAAGGAAGTCACTCCTCCTGGCTATAGTATCTTCCCATCTCAATAGTATTCATAAAAATGGCAGAGGATTAGCTATACTGCATACCAACCAACTTAACTGCACTCCAGTCTACATATCCCTCCCTAGCATTCAACCAGCTGAACTCATACTTGTCAACGGTCATCTTAACACACATAAATTACTTACTGTTGTCGACTTTTATATTCCACCAAGAAATAATATTCCCTTACTTGAACAAATTCTCTCCTGGTTAACTCATGCCATACCTAATGAAACTATAATCCTAGGTGATATCAGCACTGACTGGCTAACACTTACCTTTTGCTCCCCTAATTCTTCCATAAATCTTCTTTATTCAGTGTATCATATCCCCTACTCATCATAGTAATTCTTCCAAATCATGCACTATTCTTGACTGGATCCTTGCCTCCAATCCCCACCTTTACCACAACCCCAAATCTCTACCTGATTCTCTTAGTGACCATATTCTCATTTGCATACAAAGATATACCTTACAAGACTGCAAATCACACATATACAAAGGACACTGTACTCACTCTAACATAAATTTTAAAGTATTTAACAAAATACTCTCCTCCATAAACTTGTCTCTCCTACTCCACCTTACCCTTGGTAAAGCAGTGTACAAATTCAATGCTATATTTCTTGAAACTCTTAACTCCTTGGCTCCCCCTAGGAAAGTTAGAATAAAATCCCACTCTTCACTATAGCTATCCAATACTACTTGCTATCTAATGCTACATAGAGATAAGGGTTGAAAATACTGGCTAAAATTCAAATCCCAGGCTCACCTTCAAAATCACAAACATGTCCATAAGCTCACTAAAAAGCATATAATCACTGATAAGAAAAATTTCTACCAGAAACCTCTATCAAGTCACCACAAAAATCCTAAAAAAATTTTGGAACAATGTAAATACATTTCTCTATGCTGGTACCCTTAGTTCTCCTAACCCCTGCCCCAAAAATACTCCCATTGAAAGTACCTCTGTTTTTAACTCTTACTTTATTGAACCTATCACTAATTTAATCCATAATAGCAACATCTCTAACCTCCCTTATCCCCCCTCCATCAACTCAAACTACTGCCTTCTCACTCAAACCAGTCCCTACTACCGTCATAAAATCTCTTCTCAGCAAACTAAAACCATGTTGTCCCTCCATTGACAATATTCCCCCCCCCACTTTCTAAAAATTGCTGCTAGATCTGTAGCTTACCCTGTCTCCAGCCTTATTAACTGATGTATCCAAGAATCTCATTTCCCCTCTATCTGGAAACAATTTTATATTATTCCCATACACAGGGGTTGGCACTTTACAGACTTATCTAATTTTCACCCCATATCTCTTCTTTCTCCCCACTCAAAGTTACTAGAAAAATGTATCCATATTCAACTTCTGGACTATCTCTTACAGGAAAATGTACTCACACCTATACAGCATAGCTTTACCCTAACCATGGTACTACCACTGCTCTCATAAACTTTACTCAAACAATTGTACAAGCCAGAGACAACAATAAACTCATCTCCTGTCTTTTTCTTGACCTCTCTAAAGCCTTTGACACTGTCTTCCATCCACTACTTCTTACCAAACTTGCTGAACTTTATATCTCCAAATCTGCCCTTACATGGTTCCCTAGCTACCCCTCCAGCAGGCAGCAATCTGTCAAATGGCTCTCTTCCTTCTCCTCCTTTCTCCCCGTCTACACTGGTGTACCCCAGGGGTCCATCCTTGTACCACTGTTATTCACCATTTTCACTAATGGTCTTCATACCACCTGCTCTCACTCCACTCTTATACAATATGCTGATGACTTTACTATCATCTCTACCTCTGATAATATCTCTGACCTCCACTTACTTAGTCAAAACTCCTTTCACTCAGTTGAAAATTGGCTTACTAACAATCAACTTATACTCAATCCTAAAAAAAACTAAACTTCTCTGATTTTTACCCAAGTCCCCTTTTCCATCATAAAAAATCACTTACCATCACATCACTAAACAATACTGTTATTAACATTGAAAGACACACTAAGCTACTGGGTGTAATCATAGACAACCAACTTAAATATGACTTGCATGTTTTAAACTGTATAAAACGACACATAAAAAATGTGGATTGCTTTACAGAAATAAAAAATATCTCACAATTGATTCAAGACTTTCTCTTTCCTATGTCTTCCTCCATGCCCTTCTCTGTGTCTCCTCTATCTTGACTAACCTGCAGTCCTCTTCAAAGGCCAGGCTTGAACTTACATATAACAAAATTGCCAAGTTCACTGCTAACCAACCCTACAACTCTCACCACTGCCTTTTTCTGCATACTCTACATCTGGCTAGAACTCCCCCATTTATTCTTAATCCCCCAACTGTCCATGATTCATGCCATCCTTAATAGATTGTCCTCCAGTCCTGATATCCCTTCCCTTATTCGTTCTTTCTTTCTTTCTTTCTTTCTTTCTTTATTTCTTTCTTTCTTGACATTTGTTAACCAGGAAAGTCCACTGGGTCAGGAACCCATTTTCAGTAGAGGCCCAGGGAGAAAAGCTCCATAGTTAAAATATTGTGCAATGATTATACAGGAATAAGTACAATAAACAGTATAATGTTGCAGAGATGCATGTAGATTCTCAGTGATATACATTCAATCAGAATAGTAGTAGTGAAACTTTAGTGAAAGTATAGCAGACATTCATTCCACGATAAGTTAAGAATGCATAATAAAATTGATACATTTTAATGGATAGAGAAATAAAGATTCAGTTGAGAATTAGCAGATATCAGAGAGGGTTAGGCTGATTACTCCCCCTCCCACTCTCTTCTGCACTCTGATCAGTCTCTCTTATCTATCCATAAGCCAATAACAGCAATAGGACAACATTTATACAGCTACTCAGTTGCACTAGCTTTAAACAAACTTCCACTGAACATTAGAAACTTGCCTCATATCCATAGTTTCAAAACAACTATTAATAGAAACCCTACAAAATTCCTGGATTTATACTTGTCAATAGGCTTGCTTACCTTCCTTCTATTAACCGTTTCTGTCTACTTACTTCCTTCCTCTTCTTACTCTACTCATCTTTTCTCTTCTTGTTTCCTTTCTTTTTCACCTGGCTACTTACTCACTCCTCTATACTTACTTATTCTTCCTCCTATATCTATCTTGTAACTCCTTCTACTACCTTGGGCTTCTTCATCCCTACTTACTTGATTCACCTTTATTAAACTTCATATATCTACTTATTTGTATTTTGTATGTAATCTAGCTTGCAAGATGTATGCTGTGTATTTAATAATGCTTCTGTATTCATTGTTACTCTTTGTTTGCAACTGTTTTTGTAGCCAGTTTTTCTGTTTGGGGATTTTCCCCCAGGCATCTGCTGAAAATGGGCTCTTGCTCAGTTGGACATTCCCGGTTAACAAATGTGAAAGAAAGAAAGAAAGATGCTACTGACTTACCCTAAGTTGTGACCACCACCAAGAGATACTTATGTATAACATTGGATCAGAGTCTGCCTTCTACAAACCACAAAAATTAATTGTGTATAACATTTTGACACAGCTGAGGCATCCTTACAAAATATCAAATCTGCTGGCATAAGGATTCTCAAACTCACTATTGTGACCTCATCAAAAGTCCTTATTGGCTTCCAATTGTTGCACATCGCTTTTATCTTATCTGCCTTCTAGTCAACGTTCTAAAATTAAGATACTTCACAACTCTAATTCAGGAAACCAAACTATTCCTTAAGAATTAGCCAATAGGTTTAAATTGCACTAATCAGACCAGCCTTCATAAAACAAATAGGAGTGAAAGCTTTTATTCAACTTGGACTTTCCTTCTGGAATCACTTGCCATTGAAATTAAATGACTAACAATATCGAAAAATTATAAGAAGGCACTATGCAAATGCCTTGTGAAGGCAACCATTTGCAAGTGTTAAGGGGCAATGAATAGCATACTTACTACCTTTTTATATCAGTCATTGTAACAATCTATTATTCTTTCCAACATTGTTTTGCATCAAGACATCTCCTAACTACCCTTATGTTGGTATTGTTAATCACTTGCTATCTCCCATTCTGTTTGTGTTGTATTTAGAATTAGGTTTGTATTACTAAATGGTTTGCTGTCTCATATTTTCTATTGAGAAATCTACTATAATGTTTCTGTCACTAAATGATTTGCTGCTAATGAAAACATCACACTTGCTCTGTCAAGCCAACTAATGGCTAACCAATCAACAAATAGTAAAGAAATGAATTAATAAATAAACAAATAAAGCAATTGCAGTCAGTGTACCTCTTCCCAGACTTGAATATTGTCTCCCATTCTTAGCTTCACTCTCTTGTTAAAATCTATTTCTTATTCAGAGAACAAAATAGCCATATTTTTATCACACTAACAATAAGGAGGATGATTGTATCATCTTAAGGAATGCTGTTTCATGCTGCTTTCAGCAAAGGCATCACGTTTCTTAAATATTCCCACCTTTACAGTACTACATGAAAAGATCTATTCTTCCTCCCAAAACTAAGCTATATGAAAGAGTTCAAACATATTCTCTTTTAGGCTGAGAGAGATTGCTGCTAACTAGGCTATCCTTTAAGGTGGCTTCCACAGAAAACCAACATGTTGGAACAGCTTGCCAGATGAAATCAGAGTGATAATCTGTTGAAATTTAAGAAGAAACTAAAATTTCCAGTTGTGAAATAAAATAAATGTGATTGCTTCTGAGACATCAGACTAGGGAACAGTTATAAAAGTAGTTTGAACATCTTCCTTTTCCATTCTAAATATTAAAATCCTGTGGTACAAAACTCCAAGAAATGTAACAGGAAGGTCTTTATACATAGTATATATGCTGCATTATAAAGTAATACATTGTATATGTAATTGAAACAATGAAACAAAAGACTGCTCTGATTGGAAGTTGAAGATGTATGGCTAGTGTTATCTAGTTTATATGTTGCCTGGCTTTTATCTCTTCATTGAATGTTTTACATATATGTGATCTGAGGTACAAAAACTGGATACGTATCTGTCTTTAACATTTAATATCATTACGTAAGAGACACTTTTAATACTGATGTGATTGATGTAGTAATGCGTTTGTTTAACCACACGTCTCATTATTTCCATCATATGCTGATTTACAACAGTGCTTGTATCTATAGTCTTTTTGTTTTTTAATTGTTATATTTGCCCATTTAGCCTAGGTCATTCATGAAAGGGGTCTGTGGAACAGTTCATTTATCTGGTTAACTGTAAATAAAGAAATTGCAAAAATAAATACAGAATTACACAAATGAATGAGTAAACATTCTGTGTTAGGGATAGGGATAATGCTTGAACCAGATTACAGTCTGCATGTTATGCTTCAGCTAAATGCATTGTTGTTTACTTCACAGGATTGCTCTGGGTTAAGATCATAGCTTTATCTAGGCAGCTGGCTACATTTAGTTCATTTTAGGTCTCTGTGTTTACATGTTACTACAGATTTTAACATTGTTACTCTAAACTCATAATGCTTTCAATTTTCAATGAACTTCATATTTTAATATTGTTGTTTATGTGACCAGAATAAGTAATTTGTTTCATCTTGGTGCCTTCTATGGAGATCCATTTAGTGTAGATTCATTTTAGAACTGTGCTCTTATTCAATTTGTTTGTCATTGGTATTAATCACAGGTTTGCTCTGTATTATAGCTACATTAATTCTGGACACAGGAGATGTGGGTTTGACTTGGTTTGGGTCAAACCTTGGTTCAGTATCGAGTAGTAGATTAGAGCTTATTCTTTTAAATCCTTATATAGCCTTATACCATATATTTTTATACATACATTTTTTTCTTTGTATCAGTATCAGAAATGTTGCCTTCCTGTTGCAAGTTAATTTAATAAAGTTTATTGTAGTTTGCCCTTTTGGACCATTATTATCTCCACTTAACTAAAAAAAAATGGTGGCGCCCTGTATGGCTGCAGCTGTGTCGGCTCGCTGTAGAGATATGCATATTTTGTCTTCTTTTGCATAGAAAATCTCAAACAAATCAGTTTCTGCACTTTCAGTTGAAGGTGCAACAACTTACAGTAGACATAAGTTACTAGAAATTAAACAGTCAACATCTACATGTTGCTGGTTGGATGCCTTGATGTCTGCAGAGTACCTGGGGCCTACTACTTGCAGGGAGCTAAAACAGCTATGTATTTTAACTTTTCACACTACAAAATGCCTGAAACTGGTAGAACAGGTTTTTGAAATATGTTGGACAAGGAAAAAGAGGAAAAAGATGTCAGAGAACAAGGAAAGGAGGATGCAGAGCAGATATTGATGTAAAGTTAAAAGTAAACTCCTAAAGGCCTGTAATACCAGCTATATTGCTGGCTAATGTGAGATCACTGGATAGTAAGATGGACTACTTGAGACTGGAACTCTCCAACAAGAACCAGGTGAGAGATACTTGTTTATTTTTGATTACTGAGACGTGGCCACATGACAAGATAGATGATAGTGCAGTAAACTTAAAGAGTTTTACACTGTTTCATGCAGACAGAAAACATATACTATGTGGAAAGGCCAGAGGAGGTGGAGTCTGCATCTATGTTAACAAAAGATGGTGCAACAACTGTGAAATCATACTATCACACTGCTGTGAGAACCTAGAGTTCCTGTCCATTAAATGTAGACCACTTTACTTGCCCAGGGAGCTGAATGGGGTCAGTGTAACAGTGATGTATATCCCACTTAGTGCTACTACCACTGAGGCTCTAAATAAACCATGCAATCACATGGGTGAGCTGCAGAGCAAATATCCTGACTTTGTATATACATGACAGCTGGTGAGTTTAATAAAGCAGATCTGTAAGAAGTACTCCCACACCACCACCAGTATATGGACATTACTGGGAAAGGTGTATATAAACTTAAAGAAAGCTTATAATGCATTATACCATCTTGCTATCACTAGCTTACAAACCTGCACTGGTTAGAGAGAAACCCACAAGGAAACAAATCAGGGTATGGCCTGAGGGGGCTATAGAGAACCTCCAAGACTGCTTTGAAAGAACCAACTGGGATACGTTCAAGGAGGCTGCCACAGTAAATCAGCATCTGAACACTGATGAATACACTGAGGTAGTGATGGCATACATTTCAAACTGTATTGATAGGGTGACAAATACCAAGAGTATCACTATTAGCACTAACCAGAAGTCATGGCTCACCCTTAAAGTATATGAGCTTCTGAAGGAGAGCAACTTACAGGGCTAAGAACAAAGCAGCCCTAAGTGTAGCAAGAGGTAATATGAGGAGGAGTATAAAGGAGGCTAAGAGGGAGTATGGCAGAAAGGTAAAGAGACACCTTGAAGCCATGAAGGATGCAAGGAGACTATGGTAAGGCATACAGGAGATCACAGACTACAAAAATAAGGTCAGCACAGTGTGGGGATAGCATCAAATTCCTGAACAGTTTGAACATCTTCTTTGGTAGATTTGAGGAAAGAAACAACAGGCTGGAACTAAAGCTTCCCACTGATGAGAAGGATGCAGTACTTAGCCTCAGTACAGAGGAGCTAATAAGAGAGCTAAGGAGAGTGAACCCCAGGAAGGTTGCTGGCCCATACGACATACTGGGCAAGGTGTTAAAAGCTGTGTTGATCAACTATGCACAGTGCTCAAGGAAATATTTAACACCTCTCTTGCCTTGGCAAAAGTACCCTCATGCTACAAGGAAACTAACATCATCCCACTACTTAAGAAAACCACTACCTCCAGCCCTAACAACTACAGACCAGTTGCTCTGACATCGATTATTATGAAAAAGTTTGAGCGGCTGATCAAAAAGCATCTTTCATCATGCCTACCTCCCGATTTTGACCTTCTGCAGTTTGCATACAGAGCTAACCAATCCATGCCTGATGCCATATCAGTAGCACTGCACATTTCCCTTGAGCATTTAGAGGGCAAAGACAACTATGTGAGGATGCTGTTGTAGACTTCAGCTCTGCATTCAATACAGTGGTGCCAATGCAGCTGATAGAAAAACCGACACATTTAGGAATCAGTAAACATCTCTGCAACTGGATTCTGGACTTCCTGATTGAGAGACCACAGTGGGACTGTTCAGGTAAGAACACATCAAAGTGCATTACGATTAACATCAGGGTTCCACAGGGATGTGTTCTCAGCCCACTGTTATTCACCATCCTGACCCATGACTGATATGCTAAGTACAAGTCCAACCATATCATCAAGTTTGCTGATGACACCACAGTCAGAGGCTCATCACAAAGGAGGGTGAAAGGGCATACAGAGAGGAGGTAGCATCTCTGATCAGTTAGTGTGAGGAGAACAATCTTGACCTGAATGTAAACAAGACCAAAAAGATTATCACTGACTTCAGGAAAAGGAGAACAAACTACCTAGTGCTCAGGCTTAATAGTGAGAGTGTGGAGATGTTTAAGAGTATGAAATTTCTGGGTGTACACAAATCAGAGGATTTCTCGTTCTCAGGAAACAGCATCCAATTGGTCAAGTAAGAGCACCAATGCCTCCACTTTTTATGAAGGGTGAAAAAAGCTAAGCTTCCTCCTCATATTCTCTTCACCTTCTACAGAGGTGCAATAGAGACCATCCTCAGCTGAAACTTCACAGTGCAGTTTGGAAGCTGCACAGTTACAGAAAGGAAGATGCTACAAAGAGTGGTGAGGGTTGCACAGAAGGTAAGAGGTCTTCCATCGATACAACTTTATTCTGCAAGAAGCATCTGAAAGGCCACCAAAATAATAGAGGACACCACACATCCTGTGGATGGACTGTTTAAGCATCTGGCATTGGGCAGGAGATAACGCAGCATCCACTGGAGGACCACAAGATTCAATAATAGTTTCTACCCTACAGTGATTAGACTTCTGAACTCGGGCACGAGTCCCAGGGGTCTGGACACATAAGTCAATTTTTATTTATTTGTTCAATATATACTTACATATATTCCAAGTAAGTGCAATATTTATTTATTATATCCATAGTCAGTATTATTTAGCCCACTTAAGTACCATATTAGACAAATAACTTAGACATTGTTCAATCTGTAGTGTGTTTTGTATTACTTTAAATAGGGTAGTTAATTTAACTCAGTGGAGGGTATTCTTTTTATATACAAGTGTTGGTAAATGTCTCTGCTCTTTCTTGCATGTATTGGAAGTAGTATTATATTTGTTAGTTATGTTTATTCCTCTACTTGTATGTGTTGCTTCACATTCCTTTGTAATCTCAAGAATTGAGATGATGCACAAAATTTCATTTAGTCTACACGTGTGTAGTTCTGAATGACAGCAAAGTTTACTTTGACTTTGACTCTGATTATAGGTTTTGTATTGGAACATTAGAAGTCTACAGCTCCCTCATAAGAGGAATCTTTATTTGAACTTGCTGTATAATTCTGATGCTAATATATGCTAATATTGTGGCACATAATTAGTCCTGGCATCAATGTAATGTATCTTTAATTTCTGGACTGACTGGACTTTACAAGTAAAGAATTATTGCTCACAGCACTACTTGGTTTAGTAAAGATCTGTAAGAGATTTCCAGAACAAGATTTTCCTTCTTTATAACTATTTAAATGCTCCTAAGCTGCCTTACAAGCTCAAGAAAAAAAAATCATATTGGAAATCAGCATGGAGACGTTTACATCAAATAATCATGGATCTGCCCTAACTGGACCTTTATGCATCTCCAGCTACTATATTTGAGGAAACTTCTTCTTTAAATATCTGCAGATTGCTTTATTATTATTATCATTATTAGCATCATCATCATCACCATTGTCCCCATTATTATTATTCACTGAAAAAAATTATTATATTTAATAAAAATAAATTTGACAACAAATTCAAGGAAAGCAGAAGTTTTTATGGCACAATATTCTTTAAGAATATGCATTCCTACATTGTTATCATATTGTGACACCAGAGAGTGAAGCCCTTTAACTAAGTCCATTTATGTTATTAGTGGACAACATGCTATATGATCAGTGCCAGAAGAATTGTATCTGAGTACATTTGCGCTGTTACTAGTCTCCTTCATAACCATCTACATAGGCTCTGTACTCGGCTATATTTGCCCTACTGTAATTTTTTCTATACAGTGTTTTGTCTCTTTAATCTCCCTTGTCTGATTAGTAGATACTTTTCCTTATTGTTGCTAGACAGCTAGGTAATGACTACTTGTCAGAGACAACATCCAACTGCTGTAACATATTAATAGGCAGCGCAGTCACAGTCCATGACAGAAGCTTTGAACATGATTTGAATCTGATTGCATTCTATTATTTGCTATCATTGCACAATGATATTAAGTCATATAATACTACTAGGAAAAGGAAAACATCTCAAAACTCTCTTATTTGCCCACCTCTCATCCCTTCTCTCTTTTCCTTCATTACTCACTATCGCTCTGCTTTAAATACTTTCCTTCCCACCTCCCTTTCTATTACTTCAACTCAACAGCTGTAAACATTGTGCATGCTTGTTAACTAACTACTCGTATGCAGAACAAATGTATCCCCATATGTCATTGCTTAGATGTCAGAAAACTTTTCCCTGTATGACTTCTATTAAATAAACCAATTTGTTTCTCTTGCCTATGACAAAATATGGAACTTTTTCAATGCTGTTTGTGATTTCTGACTTATGTTTTCTTACAACTATTGTATTAGGATTGTCTAAACTGCAAGGTAAACCTGAAAACAGTACATCTAGATCATTGCTCTACTCCAGTAAAGAAAATAAAATAAAAAAATAAAGGAAGATAAAATTATAAGCCAGCAATCACTGTCAAACAGAATAAAATTTAACTGCAACTACCATATTATCACATTACTGACAAGAACACTGTACCTTGGTACAAATATTCATTATTTGTTAATGACTCCATGATCATTGCTAGACACATTGCATCTGTCTTTACTCGGTTATTAAATAAATAATTATAATTCCTATGAAAGTGTGATGATGTGGGGTAGTGTTAGCTATGTCAGGGAGAGTAGGGCAGTGCATGTGTAACCTATTCCAGCATAGCTAGCTGGAGTTTTGTAAGGAATTTTATGTCATTTGTATATGAAATTGATTTGTACAGATGCTCGTGTTAAAAATGTATTTGTAAAGGTGTTTGTCTTAAAAATGTATCAACAGTGAGCCCTGCTGGACAGAAAAGAGATATTCACTTATATCAGACTGTACTGTTGTAATTGAGAAAATGTATATATGTTAACAGAGAATGCTGGAAGGGAAGGGGTTAAGCTCAGCTCACCTTACCTTAAAATAGTGAGAAATTAAATGATTTGGTTTAGGCTATAAAGATTGTATCTCACATGCCTAAATGCAGCCAGAGATGCAATGTTTGATCTGGGATCCTGCTCTTATTGTCCTTAGTGGTGAACTAATTGCTACCCTGGGGTGCTAGAGAATGGCTGGTTAGTATCTGCAGAAAGGATAAAAGTATTGGGATTGTTTTACAGTTTCCAGATGCCTTGGCAAAGCTATTGTAACATATATTTGATAGATCCTAGCTCAGCTTTTAGTCAGGAGGGAATAGTGTGGGAGCCACAGAATCAGGTGACCAGGTATGATGTCATTCTATAGCCAGCACTGAAATTATTTTAGATATTAGTGAGAGATGTGATAGTGACAGCACTCTGGCTTGGACCTGACAACAGGACTACTCACTCACTTCATATTCTCTTGCTTTAATAATTAACCAGGGAATTGTAATTCTTCAGTCAGTTAGGGAAATAGTGAGATTAGCTAAAATTATTGTTTTTCTGTATCTGGGTCTTTCCATCTGTGTTATTTTTTATATTTCCTGTGAACTGAAACTCTGGTGTTTATTGAAAATAGTCAGTATTTCATATTTTATTATTTTATTATTTATTATTAAATACATCTATACTTTTCATTGTGGCTGATCTTTTAGAAAATGTAACACTTTGAGAGGAATTGCATTTATTTGGTGGCACTGGAGGCTTCATGCCTCTGAAAGTCTTGTGCTTGGAAACACTATGATTTGTATAAGTATTAATTTTACTAAGATTAATTGGGTACCCTGGTAAGAGCCTTAAAGTAGTTGGCTGGTGGCAGTGAATCTACCTTATAGTCTGGGCAGAGGGGGCATAACTGGTAAATCTGTGCCAGCCTTTTCCAAGTGTGTGTGTGTGTGTGTGTGTGTGTGTGTGTGTGTGTGTGTGTGTATGTGTGTGTGTGTGTGTGTGTGTGTGTGTGTGTGTATAAATCAAAGCTCACATTGTGAGTGTCAACTACTTGGAAAAGGGACACAGAGCACTGGTTTCTGCAGAGAGAAAGGTGAAGTCTTATTTGGGGTCTGGAGGAGGAAGTCAAGCCCTAGGACTGGGTGTGCTCCCTGTGTGCTCTTAAGGGAAATTGTGCTTGGTGCAGAGAGCTGCATCTGAAATTACTGTATGTATCCATTTTTGTTCTAAGTGAACATTCCCACTGGTGTCAGTGTTGAAGATTGTGGTTCGATCTATGTGGAAGATAAATTAGAAGCAGCTCTAGCCAAGGCTCCTGCAGTGTTAAGGGAAACAGAAACTTCTTAGTTTATATGGTTTTGTTAGTTTTTTTTCTAATACTGCCAATTGATTTTGGTTACATTGGAAGTGTGTACCTTATTTACAGTCATACCAAATAATTATGGTCTGCAAGCAGTCAGGACCTTCTTGACATCTAATACTGATTAATCTACATCTAAAATTAGTTTAATTTGATCTTTATTGACATTGGTTCTTGAATATAATATTTTTTTATTTTTAATGATGCTTTTTTTCTGCAGCAATTGGGCGTAGCTATGGGCACAGCATGTGCCAATAGCTACGCCAATTTGACTGTGGCTTTTTGGAAGAATGAGCATAGTTTAATGCATGAATTGTATAAGCAACATTTTGTTTACTGTAAAAGATTTATAGACAATATGTTTCTTTTATGGAATGGTGACCTAGAGCAGTTGAATGACTTTATTGACTACATTAACAATAGTATGATTTTTTTTTTAATTTACCGCTAATTTTTCAAGTTGTAGTATTGAATTTTTGTATGTGATTGTTTCCAAGGATTTACATGGCAGCTTTGACAGAAAGATTTATAAAATGCCATGCTGAAAAAAATGACAAGTTATATCATACCGGCATGCACCCGTTATGTTTTTAAGAACTCTATAAAAAGCCACTTTCTAAGAATGTCTGGACTCCATACAGATTTATTAGAGATGGAGAGAGCCTTTGATACCCTTGTGAAGGGAAGAAGTTCTTGATACAATCATCAAAGTGAAAAGGATTAGGCAGAGTATTGGTAAACCTTATTTTTCTGATGGTGTATGCTCTAGTGATAAACCCATGAATCGTTTGTGTTAAAGCGTTAGGATGCCCTTAATTAATTGGAATTATATTAGTTTGGTGTGTGAAATAGTTAAGAGTAACTGGTTGATTTTATTGGTGGATGAAAAAATTAGGAATGTGGTTGGACTTGCTCCCTCTTTTGCATTTAAGAATAGTTTATCTGTAAGACATAGATTATGCTACACAAAAATAAAGACAGCACCTATGTTATCAGATAGGCTGGGGACCCATCCTTGGTGGTCCTGTAAAGCTTGTGCTTATATTTCTGGAAAGCATTTCTTTGTTCATCTTACCACAGGGGTTAGGTATAATATTAACTTCTGTGTAGATTATAAAAGTTCCGCCCTAGTGTACTTAGCAACCTGTACAAAATGCCCTTGCTTTTATGTTGGTATGACAGTTGGAGACTTAAAGACAGGGTACTTGACCACTTGGGTGACATAAGGAGAGCTATAGCTACCAATGCTCTGAATAAACATGTTAAGCAAACTGAAGGACATTCCTTTGAATTTATGGTGTTGTCTTATTACTGAGAGTATTAGAGGGATAGTTTGATTACTAGGATTGAAAATGAAGAGCTAAAATGGATTATAACTCTACAAGCAGATAGAGGTCATGGCATAAATGACAGTGTTTCCTTAAAACCCTTTTTGAAATTGTATAAATTTGCTCATTAAGGTGATCAAAGTTTTCTTTATTGGTTTATTGTTTTATTGGCTGTTAGTATGTGTATTTAAAGATGGTTGTTTTAGTTGATGTTATGGTCTGATGAAGTGTGTTTTATCATGAAAGCACTTACCTTTTTAATAAATGGTTGACTCATAGCTTTGGTGGTCATTTTTTTCTTTTGATACAAAAGAGAAGCACAGGAACAAACCAAGGCTGACAACAAAAGTCAGCATAAATCCAACAGTCACTGAGGCTTATTCAATCAGCAGAAATAAATGCTAGTTCAAACAATGACTGAATCCGTGCCAAAGACAAGTAAAATCCAAGCTGTTTTATTGGTAAGCGCTTTCACCCTGTAAGGGCTTTATCAAACCATAAGAAACAAACACTGAATAAAATCAAGTCACATTTTATGAGGAAATAGGGCTGACATCACTTCCTGTTCCTGATTAAAAATTTTCAGTATGCAAAAATAATACATCTATAAAAAATGTATACATATACAATATATATATATATATATATATATATATATATATATATATATATATATATATATACCTAAGTGCACTGCTTGTCAAGCATTCTATGTAGGCAAGACAGACAGACACCTACGAGACAGAGTAAGGGAACACCTTTATCACATTCGTACACTGTCTCCACGCAGTGCACTTTCTAAACACATTATAGACAGTGACAATACACATTAATGTGTATTCTTAGTTATACAGATCAATGAACCCAGTGTTAGGGGAGGGGATATATGCAATTACACTGAAACACTGGAATTAAAATGGATTATCAGACTTAGAGCAGACCGGAGACCAGGTCTGAATGACAAAATTCCATTGAAACCTGTTCTTAAGAATAGGAGACTCACTGTGAGATAAACATACATATTTTAGAATGTTAATAAATGTTTTATATTTGCCTTTATATACAGATGTATATTTTTTATATATGTTTTATATATATATATATATATATATATATATATATATATATATATTGTTTATATATATAGTTTTCTGTATACATTTTTATAGACGTATTATTTTTGCATACTGAAAAGTTTTAATCAGGAACAAGAAGTGATGTCAGCCCTTTTTCCTTATAAAATGTGACTTGATTTTATTCAGTGTTTGTTTCTTATGGTTTGACAAAGCCCTTACAGGGTGAAAGCGCTTACCAATAAAACATCTTGGATTTTACTTGTCTTTGGCACGGATTCAGTCATTGTTTGAACTAGCATTTATTTCTGCTGCTTGAATAAGCCTCTGTGACTGCTGGATTTATACTGATTTTTGTTGTCAGCCTTGGTTTGCTCCTGTGCTTCTCTTTTGGATCATTTATTTACTTTATTAGTAACAGGAGCATTTGGACCATGATAACACTTACTCTTATAGTATTTTTTATTTATTTTATTTGTTATCACGGTGACATGGCTGAACAGGTTGACATAGAACTGCCTTTTAACTTGGAAACTGCATCGCAAACATCCAAGAGCCTGAATAGGTTTCTGCGATGCGTATGTGAGGAGAATAATCTGTTGATGACGTTTGAGGTAGCTGAGGTCGAGACCGAGGCTGGGACATCACTGGAAGTGTTAAACGACCTTATGGAGCATTTTGAACAACTTGAAGCTGATTTTTTAAAACTAAAACATTTACAGACCCAAAAACAACACTTTGAAGTCTGTATTCAATGTAAGATTATTCCAAGAGGCCTACATGTACTTAAGATGCCGACAACGGGTTCTACCTATCCAGAGTTGTTGTACAAGTGGCAACAACTCAGTCTGGAGGTGAGTATTAAGTACATAACTTTACTTAATGAGTTCTTCTTTCCTGAAGGACTGTTATTGAGGGAGAATATCAAGAATTCACAAAACTTTATTTCTACTAATTTTCTTGCAGTTATTGTAGGTAGATTAACAGAGCCACTGTTAGACTATGTTTTTTTGTATGAGAAGAAGCTACTTGAGCAAAAGCACTCTAAAATACGGAGGGACACAGTGGATTTTAAAAATGGCCAAGTCTTCTCTTGGCAGAGGACAGAATTTAACAGAAATGACAGTGTTAATTTTAATAGAAATAACAATGTTAATACTGACAGTTACACCAATGTTAATGGCTCTTCTATTTTGTCTACAGAGAATAATGGAGTTGTAAGTGTTGTGAATTCTAGTTTAAATCGAAGGCTTAGTCCCAATGTTCATTTACCTGAAACCATGGATCTTACTCATGATGTGGATGTTAACCAGGGCACACAGATAGTGGGTAGTGTGAATATAGGTAATGATTTACAAGAACACACTGACTGTACTAATGATATACATGGAAGTACACAACCAACTACTTCAGTACAGACTATAGCCACCCTTCTACTCAATGCCACCTCACAACCACTCCCAGTTCCTTTGGTCAGAAGGAAGGAACCCTCTTTGGTGGGTGTACACGGGTTTACCCCTTTCCCCATAGATGAACAACATAGAGGAGGGAGGAACAGATCTATGATTCGGGGCAGGCAGAAAAGGAAAGCCTCAGGAGGAGAATTTACGGGACAAACAATGAAGAAGATGTGGGACAAAGTCCCGAGACATTAGTTTGGAATCTTTCAGACAGGGTGTTATCCGAGGACGAAATAGAAATCCTTAACAGGGGTCTATCTTTTATACCTTCAGTTAGGAGTAAAATCACAGACAGTATTGTAGATGTGAGGTTGTTTAGTCGGAATGTCCAGCTTAAACTGCACTATGGTATTTCTTCTAAGGACACACCACATAATAAGACTTTTAAAAAACCTAGCACTTATGTACCAGTATTACATCCCCTACTAGATGCTTTTACAAAAATGGTAGAGGATGATTTGCACACCCTAGATCAGAATAACAGGAAGAAGAAGTGGTATGGGAATTTAACCCCCTGATTGAGAACAGTTTTGAATAATCTAAGGGATGATAAAAACCTTATTATCAGACCAGCTGATAAAGGTGGACCCATAGTGGAGATTAATAGTGTTGATTATTTACAAAAAAATGGCTCTCATGTTAAGTGACAGTGATTTTTATGAAATAATTAGTTTGAATGAAGTCTGGAGTAAGGTGCGTAACATATTATATATGTTGCAAGATTTATTACTCAGTGAGGTTATAGATGAAGACCTGTTTAATTTTTTACATGTGATAGATCCCTTGTTTCCTGTCATCCAAGGCCTCCCCAAGGTACATAAAAATCCCAGAGACCCACCTATGAGACCAATAGTGACAGGGAGAGGTTGGGCAACGGAGCCCCTATCCATCTACCTTGAGAAACACCTAAGACCCTTGGTGAATGAATCTACACATATTCTTAAAGACACAAAACATTTTTTACTGGACTTATACTCCAAGGTTGTAGATCTACCGTTAGATATGTATTATAAAATGGTTACCCTGGATGTACAGTCCCTTTTTACTATGATACCTAACACTGAAGGTGTTAAGAGTGTTATGAGATGTTTACAGAGTTGCGAAGCCTATAGTAAAGCTATGAAAGATTTATTTGGTACCTTGTTTGAAATTGTCGTGGAAAACAACATCTTTCTTTTTAATGAGGTAGCCTATATTCAGAAGAATGGCATGGCTATGGGCACTTCATGTGCCAATAGCTACGCCAATCTTGTCATGCTGGACTGGGAACATAATAAGCTGTTTGTCCTAGATAGTTTTAAGAAACATGTTGTTTTCTATGCACGTTTTGTTGATGATCTTTTCCTCCTGTGGACTGGTACAGATAAAGCCCTGGATGACTTCCATAAAGAGATTAACAGTCTAACCATTTTTTTGAACTTTTCTATTGAAAGTTTGATTAATTGCATTACTTTTTTGGATGTTTTTGTTGATAGACTGCCAAATGGGATGCTCAATACTGGAGTCTTTAGAAAAACGTGCTATAGGAATTCCCTATTACATCAGGGAAGTATGCACCCCAATTACATATATAAGAACTTGATAAGGGGACAGGCGATAAGAGCATCCATGATGAATCCAAATTATGATAGCTTCTTACAAGAGTTGTCAAACTTAAACAACCGGCTTTTACAAAGAGCATATAGGCCAGATAAGATCACCTCCCACTTTGAAGGTGTTTTGGAGCTGAGGAATGGTACTGCTAGACCACATTTCTCACAACCATATCCAGTAGAGAATGTCCCTGATATATGTCCTGAAGTTAGGAATCCACCAGTTAGATTTTCTGTTATTATACGCAAGACATAAACAGTATAAGAGAGGTTTTGAACAAGAATTGGAATCTACTTTTACTTGATTCACAACTTAAAGACATTGTTGGTGAGGAGCCTTATTTTAGATATAGGAACAAGTCTAACCTATATAGATTACTTTGTTACCCCCGCCTAGCTACACAGCCTAATGAGTGTTTGAACAATATTGTGGGTACTGTTCCGTGTAATTGTTGTAATTTTTGCAAATTTGTAGATACCAGCTCCCAGTTTATTCACCCAGTTACTTCCTATTGTTTCAGTGCTAATTGCAATACATCACTTGTCATTTATTTAGCTAAGTGCACTGCTTGTCAAGCATTCTACGTAGGCAAGACAGACAGACGCCTACGAGACAGAGTAAGGGAACACCTTTATCACATTCGTACACTGTCTCCACGCAGTGCACTTTCTAAACACATTATAGACAGTGACAATACACATTAATGTTTATTCTTAGTTATACAGATCAATGAACCCAGTGTTAGGGGAGGGGATATATGCAATTACACTGAAACACTGGAATTAAAATGGATTATCAGACTTAGAGCAGACTGGAGACCAGGTCTGAATGACAAAATTCCGCTGAAACCTGTTCTTAAGAATAGGAGACTCACTGTGAGATAAACATACATATTTTAGAATGTTAATAAATGTTTTATATTTGTCTTTATATACAGATGTATATTTTGTATATATATTTTTATATATATATTGTTTATATATATATAATTTTCTGTATACATTTTTTATAGACGTATTATTTTTGCATACTGAAAAGTTTTAATCAGGAGCAGGAAGTGATGTCAGCCCTGTTCCCTTATAAAATGTAACTTGATTTTATTCAGTGTTTGTTTCTTATGGTTTGACAAAGCCCTTACAGGGTGAAAGTGCTTACCAATAAAATAGCTTGGATTTTACTTGTCTTTGGCACGGATTCAGTCATTGTTTGAACTAGCATTTATTTCTGCTGCTTGAATAAGCCTCTGTGACTGCTGGATTTATGCTGATTTTTGTTGTCAGCCTTGGTTTGCTCCTGTGCTTCTCTTTTGGATCATTTATTTATTTTATTAGTAACAGAAGCATTTGGACTGTGATAACACTTACTCTTATGGTATATTTTTTTCTTTTGTTCACTTTTGGATTGGTTCCCCAATATATATATATATACAGACATAAAAAAATGTATAAAATTTGCCGCATTAGGATCCACCAAATCATGTCAGCTGTAAGCAATTCAGAACATGACTGTTGCCATGTTCCAAAGACATGCATCTGGAGCATTTCTCCCCAGGCCTCCGCTGAAAACAGGTTCTGTGGAACCTAGTTGGACATTCCCGGTCAACAAATGTTAAATAAATAAATAAATGTATTTCATTATATTTGTCCTATATGTCAGATGGCATCCACAATAAACTTGTATAAAGTACTGAAATTAAAACTACTTTTACTTGTTCCCTTGCCTTTCAGTTCCAAGGCCTTCATCAGGATGGTTACATATTTCTTATACTGTTATAGAGATGATGATATTACTTAAACCAGGTTAACATATTTTCCAGATCAAAGATAAGAACTCAAATGAAGTACAAAACTCACATTTGAGACAGTTAGCACCACTAGTCCATACTTTGCCTTGTGTATGAGAAGTTATACATTGGCTGGATATAAATGGAATAAGTAGTCTCTGCACCAGGGAGGCAACACTTTATATACAACATGAAAAACAGCGCTGAAGCCACAGTACCATGAACACAATCATAGGAATGCATCTAAGAATTTTACTTTTATTTGATGGTGTTATTTTTTTTTTATATAGTCTTTAGCAGAGCCTAACAAAAAACTATGGTAATATAATTGCTTCTAATAAGCAACAATATAAAACTCCAATAAAAAATATATTTTGTTTTCTCTCACAAATAAGTTATTTAGTGGAAAAGAATAATGTTTTTCTCCGAAGAATGACTTGAACTGGAATCAACCCACTTTTGCTATTGTTTCCTCACTTGGGCCTCTGCCTTTCTTGAGGAGCTATAACAGTTTCTATAAACCAAAGCATAACTCAGACCATGCTGTGATAAATGCTTAATTAATTGCATAGTTTACAGAAGACATAAAGTATCAAGGAAAATATCTGGTGGAGACCAGATCAAACTTGTGCACAAAAAAAAAAAAAATCAAAGAAGCACAACTTAATTCATGACTGAAGAGTGTTTACCATGGCAGAACCGTTTTCTAAATACCTCTGCATACTAACCATATGCTTGTGTTTTTATTTTCTATATTGTCAAAATCATCAGCTGTTACCAGTTAAAATGCTAGTATTTGCCTGCAGCGTCTATTTTTATAAAAGGATTTCATGAATACTATTGAAAGTTAACATATACTGTTTCTGATGGAAAACTATAGTATCAAGTATCAACTGACTGTTAACCAAACAGCACTGACAAACTCAAAACTAGTTTACGTTACATACAACAACCTTTCCTTCTACTCAGTTTGACCTTCACCCATTTGATGGTTTGCATTCTTACAGTTTCTATGTCTTAACATTTTAGATTTTGAAAGTGTGCTGATATATTGGAGATACTTTGTAAAACAGAAAATAAACTGAATATAAACTGGGTCATCTCATTTAATTATACAATGACTACTCAAGCTTCAAGCTTTGCCTTTTTCACCTGCCTGTTTGCTGACACCTGATGACACATCATTTTGTGGATTACTTCAGAAGTTTCACTGCACAATTGTGTGCATAACCAGATTGGAATCTTATGTTTTCTAACTGGCATTGTTACACCGCTGCTTATTTCCTGTGATTCTCTGTTAATGATTACCTGGCAGCCGTCACAAGAAATTTTTATGAACAAAAATAAATTTAATGTAGATCAACACTACAATAAGAAAGAACAAAAGGAAACAATGCTAAGTAAACAAATCAAAAATAGTCACAGAGCACTCTTTCTGTGCAACTGTGACAAACTAAACCTTGTCCTGTGCGTCTTGTCTTAATTAAAATATGATTTCACAACTAGTCCATCCCAAAGTTAAGTCAGGCAATCCCTTTAGAGCTAAAGAATGCAACTAAATGTTTGCCTCCTGGCCTGAACAATAGCAGTTAAACAGAGGCATTTCATGTTTGTGAAGTTGTAATAAAGGAAGTTTGGACTGCAGCTTGGGTTGACATTTTTCCTTGGTTATTCGGTCTATTTGTGAAGAACCTTTCTGTAACTTACTATCTATCTTGTGATGGGATTATGATTCTGGTTACTGACAAGGTGCAGCATCTTTTACAGAAAGTTAATCTTTTCTGTATATAGAAGATATGTCTTCAGGTTCATTACAGTCCTAAAAATGCCTCTTAATATATTTTCATTCATACTCTTGACAAACTAGAACTTTTCTTGTACATGTCTTTGTCTGTACAGCCATCAATGGATCAATATTCAAATGGCCCAACATCAACTCTTTTTGTTCTGAAGCTAAGAATTATTACTGTAATACATTTCTATTCTGTTTAAAGCAGTGGTGGCTTCCTTGGTGCAACCTTTTACCAGCTATACCCAGTGAAATTAATGATTGTAATATAAAAGCTTGGCATCATTGATGTTCTGGAGTTATTAACAGTAGTATCAACCATGATAAAACAGTCATGAGAAACTAAAACATTGTTTATAAGCTGTAAAAAAATTCACTATCTCTCTGTTTCTTACTTTTTCACATACACACACTACGCACGTCAGAGTGATGTGTCTACTAGCTTGCAATGTCACTCATCAGAGAATCTCTCAGCTTCTAGCAACTGCATGGCAGCAGTTTCATAGCTTTCAAAGCTGTAAAAAAATTGAATGTCCGTATTTTTCTTTCTTTTTTATTTATTTTTTTGTAACCAGGTATATATTTGGGCAAATAAAGCTTCATGTACTACAAAGAGTTATGGTCATGTCCCTTCATTTCTGACTTACTATATGTCTGCTGTTGACATGGATGTCAAGAGTGAAGTCCTAAGCTTCACTTTATACAGCTCCCAAGGTGAATGTCTTGACATTTATTTCTCAAACATATAAGAAGTTGGTGATAAAAGGAGACCTAATCACAGCCCTCTATATTTTGAACCATGCAGGAATACCATGCAACTCTGTTTTCACCTGGGATAATTTCCTAGTTATACTGCACCTGTTTATAGGTTCATAGGTTCATAAGTGTGTACTAGACGAATGGCCCTGGAGCCTTTACAAGCGTAGCCCATAGGATTACTCTATTCATACACTTATTTGCGTTACAGAACCAATATTACAATGAAAATGAAGTAATGTTTCATTTATCTTTCAGTTTTTCATTGTTTTTGTCTTTAACTGACCGTCCATTCCTTGTTGAATTTCTTTATTGAGATGGAGACAAATTCCAGTCCATTTCATTCATTTTTTCTAGAATTTTATTCCTCTGTATAAACTCCAAAAACATCTTCCAAAGTGTTAACGTTCTCTGTCCTTGTGTAAGATGAATCTTTATTTTTGCTGGAAACAAAATTTGCACTTTAATATTGTTCTATTTAAGTCTTTTATAAGAGGTACACATGCTTTCCTCTTTGACATAACTGAAGCCGAGTAATTATTGTCAAATCTTATCATGTTTTCTTTTCTTTTAACTGGATAATTAGTCCATGCTGTTTTTAAAACAAGATCTTTATTTTGGAAAATAGTCTATCACTGACCTTGGTGTAGGTGGAGTTTTCTTTATTGACATATTGAAAATGATCTGTGTGCCCTCTCAGTACTGAAGGAAAGAGCTTCAGGCAGCCAAGTATTTAGAAACGGATCATACTGTCTCCTTCCTCTTTCTCTGGGATACCATACATCCTAATGCTGTTCCTTATGCATCTGTTTTCTAAATCTTCTACTTTTTCCCTTAATAAGTTATTTTGTTACTGAAAAAATTCTGTATTCTCACTCTCAACCATTCTTCCACTGAAATCCATTATTGCTTCTTCTATATTTGAAATTTGTGAAGATTATTATTTATTTATTTATCTATTTATTCATTCATTCTTTTATTTATTTTACATTTGTTTACTAGGGAATGTCAGACTGGGCCAGGAAACTGTTTTCAGCAGAGACCCATGGAGAAAAGCTCAAAAATACTGAGAGAATACAGTGGAGTATATATATATATATAAAATCTGAATTTTTTGATGAGATAAATGGACTCACCAGTTATTTGAAGTTCTCCATGGTAACCTCCGCTACTCGTATAGCATATCTGGATGTCTTTGTGGAAAAGCTTGAGAATGGGATCTTGAACACTGGTGTTTATAGGAAATCATGCCACAAGAACGCACTTTTGCATAGAACAAGCATACACCCTAGACATGTGTTTAAGAATGTGATAAAGGGCCAAGTTATGAGAGCTTCCAGGCTCAATCCCACCAATGGGGGCTTTAGAATGAGCTGTTGAGTCTGCAAGATAGGTTGTTGGCTAGATCATATAAGGTGGGTGAAGTGTGTGAGGGATTTGAAGGAGTTCAGGCTATGAGGAGTAGCAATGCCTGTCCTTACTTTTCATCAGGTGGGTTGGGTATGAATCTGTGTGTTAAACCATCTTTCTCAGAAATAAGAGAACCTATGTTCTATACACAAGATACAAATGAGATCAAGGAGATTATTGTTAAGAATTGGGGTGTGCTGACCATTGATCTGAACATTAAGGACCTGGTAGGTGAACATCCTACTTTCCTATATAAGAACAAGAATAGTTTAAGGAAATTTTTATGCTACCCAAGAGTTAAAAGTGATGTTGGTGCTAGTGGTCCGCAGGGTCATACTAGTCGCTGTGGAAGATATAATTTTTGTGATTACATCAATGACAGTGCTATGTTTGTACACCCCGTTACGAGATGAGAGTTTAAATTTTGTGTTAATACTGATTGCCTGACAGAACACGTGGTCTATCTAGCACACTGTACAATGTGTGCTGCTTACTATGTTGGAAAGACTGACAGGAAGTTTAGAGACAGGATAAGAGAGCACATGCACCAGATTTGTATTGTCTCAGACACCAATGCACTTTCCAAACATGTGCAAGAATATGGTCACCAACATAGTTTTAAGTTTATGGTCATTCAGACCGTAAGTCCGAGTATCCAAGGAGGGGATCTTAGAAATTTTACAGAAAGATGTGAGCTTAGGTGGATCATCAGACTTAGGGCTAATAAGACACCTGGCCTGAAAGATAAGGTGCCCCCGAAACCCTTGTTGAAAGCTCATACGTAGGCTCATAACTAAGTAGTTTTCATAGTAGTGTTTTAGTTTTCTACTTTGTGACCCTCTGTATTTACATCTTGAACCTAGGTTCCAGTTTACATAGGTCCTGTATGTTTATATGTATTCATTTTTATGTATTTTTTTCTGTATTTTACATACATTACATTTTTTATATATGCAGTCTTGTCTATGGATAGGGTTTCATTTTAGTTGTGAGTTACTTGGAGCCTATTCATGATAATTATTTTTAATGAATTTTATGGTCTATTTGCCTGTTTTTAAAAATTGTTGATCAATTTTACGTCATTTTCAAATATGACTGCAGTCAGAATAGATCAGTGTTTCTTTAGTGCTTAACTGATTTTATTGCTGAGAACATGATTTTAAGGTAATGACATAAATGGACCTGCCTTGTGTCTGATTAACTTGTTAACCAATCAATGCACTATATAAAGCGTTTATATCATGTTATCGAAAGATGAAAATAGCGAACGCTATTTCATCAGCCACAAAACATCTAAACATGAAAATATCGAACATTCAGAACAGCGAATTTTTTCCTATGGAAAAAATTTGCTGCTCTGAAACACATACACACAACACAAGCACATCAAACAAACAGCAACCACACACATACACTTAAATTCCTACATCTAACGCTACACTAAACTAAACATACACTATCTACCCACTTAAGTTAACCCAAACCCTAACCCTAAGGTCCGTCACTATCGCACACTCACCTATCCCGCACCCTAACCCTAACTCACTTAAACTGCCCCAACCCTAAAGTCTGTCACTATCATACACACGTCTAATCCGCACCCTAACCCTAACTCACTTAACCCACCCCTAACCCTAATGTACAAACAATCGCGCACTTACATGATCCCAACCCATAACTTTCCACCACAGCACTAAGAATAGCGAAGCCACAGAAACGGCCAACCAAATTCTTTCCCGAGGAAAGAATTTGCTGTTCTGCAGCTTCGCTATTCTTAGCGTTCGCTGAATAGTGTTCAATATCAGAACATTCAAAGTTTTAATACTTCGATGTTCTTATATAGACCCTATATAAAGCATAGTTTTTCTTTAAGTTTTATTGGTCTGAGGAAGCCCGAAGGGGTGAAAGCGCATACCTGTTTGTGAATAAAACTGGATATATTTTTACCGTTGGTTGGACTGTTCCTGTTTTGGATGTTTGTATGCAGGAACTTTATATGTTTTTGAGAGTCTTCAGCCTTGGTTTGCTCCTTACTATCATGTTTTTATTTATAGAATTTGCTATATTATGGTCGCTTTGTAGATGAAATCTTTATTTTATGGGAAGGAGATGAAAATCAATTAAATTTATTTACTGATTATCTCAATTCGAATACAGATTTCTTGGAATTTAAAGTTAGCTATTCTGAGGAGTACATTGACTTCTTAGATGTCATAATAACATTACAAGAAGGACCAAAGTTGAGCACCAGTCTTTTCAGCAAAAGCACTTGGAGAAATCAAAGAATCTCACAGAGAGAGGATATAAAGAAACAGATATTACCTTGAAGACAGATATCAAAGAGTTACGAATCAGGAAAGGTCGACCATACTTTGGAAGGAGGAACAAAAGTGAGATCAATGAGTTGGAGAGAAAACAAGCCACCAGGATGCCTTATATTAACTGCCTGTTAACCTATAGTACTGATCACCGAGAAATATGTGATGTCATAAAGAAATTTTGGCCCATATTATTGGAAGACGACAAAATTAGGAACATCGTAGGTGATCAACCTAAAATTACTTTTAAGAACAAGAAAAATATAAAAAGGTTATTATGCAACAAAGATGGGTTCGAGTATAAACCCTTGTCTAACAGAAGAGGGACTTTTAAATGTAATAAATGTAAAACTTGTGCCTTTATAGAGTGACAATACTTTTGTACATCTTGTCACTAATAAGTATTACGATTTTGAAGTTTTTGCCAACTGTAATAGCCAACATGTGGTTTATCTGACATCCTGTGACTTCTGCAATGTGTTTTACATTGGAAAGACTGACCAACGGCTAAAAGATAGGGTCTTGAGACATCTAAGGGATATCAGGAACAAAGACCCTAACAATGCTTTAGCATCACACGTTTCATCTTATCCCACACATAAATTTAAGTTTAAGGTTATAGAAAGTATCTCTGAAACAGTTAGAATCGGTGATATTACTAATCAAACAGAGATTCGGGAGATTAATTGGATCACCAGCCTGAGAGCAGACCATTATCTTGGACTAAATAATTTGGTCCAGCTTAAACCAATTCTAAAAGGAAGATGGCTGTCTATTTGCTATCCTTAGGGAAATTAACCACTGAGAAAATAGAATTAGTTCCTAGAATATGATTACTCATTTGACTAACCTGTGTTAAGACTTGCAATTAGACGTTTAATTTACCATGTAACTGATGCTACTGGAATACACATATTTACAGAATGTGGTTCCCAAACACAAATAGGTCTATACGAACGGCGGTATCTTAGGTAGAGATTTGCTAAACCACTAAGAGATATTATGGAAATATTTCAACATGGATAAAAACTTGCTTTAGATTGGTTATAGTGGACTGTAAATGGTGTAACCAGTCAGTACCATACCCTTTAATTTCTGTAGGATGAGTATTTTAGTTTTGTTTGTCCATCGTCGTTGTAACAGCTGAAGTAATCATTCAAGAGAATTAAATAATGAAGAAGAGAGATTATTTCAATTGACCTCAACTAAGAGATGTGGTTCACCCTCCTATAAAAGATTAACATATCTTTGTATTGAAGTACCCAACTAATCTACGATGTGAGAGTAAGTTGGAAATTATGACTTGAACTGACTTTTAAGAAGAAGTGATGTCTTCTTTCTACTATAAATAGTGGAAATGGAGTAAGCAATGTGCAGGTCTTTACTATATAATTTGTGAATAATAGGATGCCTTGTCTAAAGATTCTTCTCGGTCTAACATTTTGACAGTTGAGGTGAGCACTGAATAGTTGCACCTGTCAAGAGCGAATGAAAGGAAGCATAAGGGTTCCGACTGGTCTCTAGCATTAGATGTTATCCACCTTTCTACCAATGATTTATGTTGAATAAACAGTATTTTATAGGAAGAACAGTTTGAGGAAGCTTTGTTTCAGTTGGTCCTTATTTAGAAGTGATGTTTTTCCCTACTCATGAATAGAGGATTTTCTATTGAACTATTCTTTGGGTGTGTACCGAATAGTAGCACCCCATTGGAAGACTGTTGTTTTTTATTTTTTAAAGAGCCGGAAAGTTTTTACTATCTGAAGAAGGCATTTCTTAGCCGAAAGTGCTTATCGGGATTATTTTACAGCTCTCTACTATCATTGAGAAAGGAATTGTTTTATCCATTTGTATTAAAGGGTTTTTTAACAGTTTAATTTACCAGTCGTGGTGGTAACACAGGATTTTATTCGATTTTTGTTGGTTTTCCATACTGTTACCTTTAGCAGTTTTAAGTGTTTTTTCTAATATATATAGGTCTACTTCATTTGCCCTAACTTCCAATGGAACGACACCCATTTGCCCAACACCAAATGACCAAAATTTCATTTGACCGAAATTTCATTTGACCGACAAGTATTATTGGCAAGTAAATGGGATATGCCCCCTTCCCCACTGTAGTGCAACCCTGGAGTTAAAATATATAGTTGGGGGGTGTGGGGGGGGTGAAGCCCCTCACTTAATTTCATATTATATTGTTTAGTTTTGCTTTAATATTGCTTAGTAAAACAAAAGTAAGTGGGGGCTTCTCCCCCACACCCCCTATTGAGGGGGGCTGTGCCCCCACACCCCCTACTATATATTCTAACTCCAGGGTCGCACTACAGTGGGGAAGGGGGTATATCCCATTTACTTGCCAATAATACTTGTCGGTCAAATGAAGTGTCAGTCAAATTAAATTTCGGTCACATGGGGTCAGGCAAATGGGTGTCAGCCAATCGGAAGTTAGGGCAAATTAAGTAGACCCATGTGTGTGTGTGCATATATATATATATATATATATATATATATATATATATATATATATATATATATATATATGGATCACCTTCGATTTACCGAAACGCCAAACCGCCGAAACACAAATCACCGACACCAAAAGACCGACAACAAAAAATACCGACAACGCAAAACACCGAACACCATTACACCAACACACTACACGTAAACAACACAGTACACTACATAACATATCCACTAGCCCTAACCCAAACCCTAACCCTAAGGTCCGACACTACCGCACACTTACCCTACCTGCACCCTAACCCTAACTCACTTACCTACCCCTAACCCCAAGGTCTGACACTACTGCACACTTACCCTACCTGCACCCTAACCCTAACTCACTTACCCACCCCTAACCCCAAGGTCCGACACTACCGCACACTCACCCTACCTGCACCCTAACTCACTTAACCCACTCCTAAACCCACAGTCCCTCACTTTCGCACACACACCCTACCTGCACCCTAACCCTAACTCACTTAACCCACCCCTAAACCCACAGTCCCTCACTATCGCACACTTACCGAGTCCGTCGGGTTCTCACCTTGTCGGTCATCTGCGTTGTCGGTGTTTTCGACCCGTCGGATTCCGTGTCGGTGAAATGCGATTTCGGGCATCTAAAGGTGATCCATATATATATATATATATATATATATATATATATATATATATATATATATATATATATATATATATATACATGGTAACAAGTACACATATTAGAGCAGGGTATACATAATTAGGAATAGACAGATAAATCATTTTTTGCATTATCACTAACATAGCTGTTAGGTTTGAAGAGAACATATTAAACATAGCAAATAGATAGTGAGAAACAGGAGAGTAGGACTTGGAATATACAAGAATGTTGACCTAACTAGAATAAAGAGAAACTAGAACTGAAAATAATTTTATTTGTCAAAATTTTTCCAAATATCCATCCCAGGAAGGAGTAAGAAGTATCAGTGATACATTAATAGTGGTGTAAGGCAATCTGAGTCAATTAAGTTTCATAGAAACTGAAATGTTTTATGAGACCATTAGTGATACTACTTTCTACAAGGTACAAAATAAATAAAAAATCCTGCAAATAGAAATCACATTTTGTGACCCCATGAACTTTCTAGACTTGTCAAAAGTAGGGTTGAAACCAATCTGCACACTCACACTAAGTGTATCTTGGGCCAGTAGTAATCCAATTGGTATTAGAATTAAACAGAATGTTTATGGTGGCTCTTACAGAGCACCTGGTAATGTATTAAGCTATATGTTGTTAAAGAAATGCATAATGAACTTGGTTAAGAAGCCCAAGATCTCACAGTATGATGTATATCAGAAGGTTCTAACATTATATAAAAAGATGTAGTCTGCGAAGTCATCAGGTAATCCTTCATCTGTTATTAACTCCTTAAATGTATTGCTCATTTCTCATAACAGAAATGTATACGAGCCAGATATAAATTAGGCAGAAAAGTATATATTTGAACAGGTAGTTTCTGCCATTGTGTAAGTGGAGAATATTTTAACATACACTGCTCAATGCTGAATTCTGAGACTGAAGTTCATCTGTTTGAGTCATCTCCTTTCTCTATGGTGGCATGAACTCACAGCAGGAATAAATAAGTAGTAAGTGTGCGTATGCTGCAAATTTATACTTGTGGATAACACTTTTGAACATCCTATGACTGGGAAGAAATATACATTTAATTTATTTGCTACATGTAACACCACAAATATTGTTTATTTAGCAACCTGTACTTCATGTGCTGCATTGGTGCTGCGGTAGCGTTGTCGCCTCATAGCTAGACGTTGGCCGTTCGATTCTCAGTTAAAGCGTCTACTGTGTGACGACATGCGTGAATGGGCGTTCCTTCGTTGAAGGTTGTGCGTTAGGCCCGGCAAGCCAGCATGTAAAACTCTACTGCCAATCATTAGCGGACCGGAGTTCCGCTGTGGCGACCCCTAACCGGGAAAAGCCGAAAGACACACACACACACACTTCATGTGCTGCATTCTATGTAGGTAAATGCATTTGTAAGTTGAAAGAATGAATTTGAGAGCATTGCTCAGAGATGCATAGGAACACTTTATCTAAGGCCTTGGCCAAGCATATAGTTGAATGTGGCCAGGAGCATGTATTTAAGTTTAGAGCCTTAGATCAAGTTTTAGAAATACAAGAGGTGGAGATTTTAATAATGTATTAGAATGTATAGAGTACACATGGATAGTAAGGTTGCAGGCTGACAGTTTACCAGGCTTAAATACATCTATAAACTTTAAGCCAATATTGACTAAAAAACAAATGCAGTACAAGAAGTAACTTATATATGCATCTTGTTGTTTGTTTTGATACAGGTTTTTCGGAAGAATGATATATTTGATATTTTCATTTTTATAATGACTGTATTAGTAACATGTGTTTTTAATTGACTTGGTTGTAAGATATGTGATGAATTAATGTTATTTAGTTGTGTGATATCATTGTTTGCCTACTCATGTGACTACAGCTTTTTAAGCATATAATTAGTGTTTTAATTGGGTGTTATATCTTTGCACTGAAGAAGGGTTTAAAACGAAAGCTGTGTGCTCTGCACGTGAAATTTCTTACATTAAACTTTTAAGAAGCTGCTAGTGTTTCCATGTGTGAATATTTGGTTTGCCAGATATAAATTAGCCAGAGAAGTATATATTTAAACAGGTAGTTTCTGCCATTGTGCAAGTGGAGAATAGTGTAACATACACTGTTCAATACTGAATTCTGAGATTGAAGTTCATCTGTTTGGGTCATCTTTCTCTGAGGTGGTATGAACTCAGAGCAGGAATAAAAAAAGAGGTAAGTGTATGAGTGGCACAGCCCCCCCACCTCAAACTGGATGGATGCAATGGAGTTTCCCTGATGTTGAACATTTGTATTCAAGTTGTTCTGGCTCTATGTGATGTCCATTTTCAAAATTCCACTTTTCATAGTGTACATTATAATGCCTTGTGCTTCAGTATTCAATGGTGTACCATCATACAAGGTAATTTATTCTGCTTAGGGCACTAACGGGTAATTGTTTATCCAACAACAATTGTAAGATCTTTATCTACGGACATGCAAAAAGAGTTAATATGGCAAATCCAATAAGTAGCTGTTATAGTATATTGTTTATGTTAGGGCAACATTATTTATTTTGTTTCCCTCTACGCAGTCTCTTATAGATTGTTGAGGGGCGGTCAACACCTGGGTTACAAGGTATTCACAAACCCCACACTTATGAATCTTATATGTATTCATAAGTCAAAGGCTACTAGAAATACAAGGTCTAGAGACTTGAATGTTGTCTGTAATTTAAACAGAACATGCTGGAGAGAGATATGTATGTCGCAGAGACTACCCCTCCTAGGTAACAAGCTTTCCTTCCATGTGAAGCTGAGTTTGTCTATTAGCCAGTTTAAGTGCATCCTAGACCAGTGGGTGATAGGATATTTACACTGGGCCTGGCACCCATGTCCCTTATGGACATAGTTTATAAATGCCTGGCCCTCAATATCCTATTTGGATACATAACATCATTATTCTTTCAGGAAAACTTGTCTAGGCTTAGAAAGGTTTAGCTTAGTAACAATCTATGAATCTCTAATTGTTTAAATAGCTATTTCCTTTCTGGCATAGCAAGTAGCTTGGTTTCATGTCTTCATTTACTCTGTAGACAATCCCCGTAGGGTGGATTTGTTTTCACATATGGAAGGAGGCAGCTTGTGTCTCATTACCCAAGGGATAGGTACAACAATCACTGGAGAACTATAGACCTATCAGATTGACCACAATATAGAGTAAATGTTTTAAGTGAGCAATCTGCAGTCAGCTCTTTTGTTGAGAATTCATGTTTAACTAATCGTATCCAATTTTATGATAACATCTGTTGCTCAATTGAGTTTGACCTTGTAGTGATGTTGTTTATGTGGCTCTATCGAAGGCATTTGATTTGGTTCCCATTGACAGAGTACTTGATGTTATGTTAAAATGTATTGTGAATATCATTATATGCTGTATAGCCAATTGGATATCAGGAATGACATTTATAGTGAGAATATAGTATTCTTTTTCAAAAATAAAAAACATTGACTTGGTGGTTCCCCCAGGGATCTGTACTTGGTCCCATGTTGTTTGTGCTATTCATGTATGACTTCCCAGTATGTGACAGCACCTGGCTGAATCTGCTGCAGACAATATGTTTGGGGGTATAGTTACAAATATGTACGATCATATTAAATTACAAAATTATCTAAACATTTTATTAAGGTGGGTTACCAAAAATGGGGTGCAATTTAATGCCCAAAAATGCAATGGGATGATTTAATTTCTGGAAATAACAATTATCCTTCTGCTCTGAATAATGGAATTTTGATCTTAGTAATTTTTATGAAATATTTGGGATATATGGTAGATGATGTTTTGGACTTTGACGATTAAACTGAGATGAGTGATGAAGTGCTATGGTCTTTCAAAAGACATTCTGAGGAGTGCCCAGTAGTAGAGAGAGAGGGCGAGAGAGAAAGAAGGAAGACTTGATTCCACTTTTTACCTCTGTCGAACAGCATATTATGGAATACTGTGGATCCTTCAGTTGTTATAAAGCTTTCCAAATGAATACACTTGAGTTTAGAAGATGGTTACAAGGCAAGTGAGAGGACTGTCTAACCTTGATTGTAAATAACGATTGGAGTCTCTTTCTTTGCACTCAGTTGGTTATAGGCTTTTGAGAGGTGATTTGATTCTTGTGTATAAAATCATTAAGGAATGAGGCATTAGCAGCCTCTCTTGGGGTTACATTTTAAGGCATAGTATCAGTGCCTGCAATAATTATCTATATGTGAGACTGCCAGGTGTTAAAACATTAGTTAAGAGCAGGTATTTGCATCATACAGCAAGAATATTAAGGAACTCTCGCCCTAAATATATAAGAGAACTTGGTAGTGTTACATTCTTCAAGATCTTGAAAGAAAAAATTGTATATAAGTTTTGTTTATACACATTTCAACTGCTGGCAAACTGTTAAATGCCTTCTAGGAACCCTGAGTTTTAATTTCTTCTCCATTTTCCATATTGAACATTGAAGATGGCTGACTGCTAATTTACAGCAAGTTGAAACAGTAGTCTATCTGTTACAAAAAGAAAGTCCTGCACAGATATAGTACACATGGTTCACTACTGGGCCTCTGTTTGTTCCCTCTTTACAAGAAAACCTTAACAATGCTTTGTGGTAAGGGATGTTTTGTTTAACATTCTGATCACAGACTGATTCTACCACCATTATCCTCACAAATAATGTAAACCTCATTCTCTACTAGCTGTGTTGCTTAAGAAATAACTTGATAAGCTATTAGGACTGAGTAGTGATGAACAAATAAGGCCATATTATCTGGCAGTAGTCATTATGGAGTTACTAGAATTCCCTTACTAGCAGATAAAATCCAAGTTGAGAATGGAACTATAGGAAGTTTCCTTTCTTCAATGACACAGTCTCCACCTTAACTATTACATTACAAGGTAGGGATTCTGTACATGTTAAAAAAGGACCAGATAGTAAAAGCATTAATGTAGTGGTCAAGATATGTATACAACCATACATTGAAACCATCTGCTGAAACACACAATTTAGAAGACAGCATACTGCACAGCTGGACAGCTTTAAGCCATGCTTCAGTACTTAATAAACAGACTTGTGTGTGTGTGTGTGTGTGTGTGTGTGTGTGTGTGTGTGTGTGTGTGTGTGTGTGTATATATATATATATATATATATATATATATATCCCTTGCAACCACATTAAGGGTCCTCCAACAGGACAACACATGCAAGATTTTATAAAAGCATAAGTGCTGACAGATAGAGGGGTTCATTATTTATGTTACATATTGTACAGTTTCTAAATTATTTAGTAATGTTTTATACCAGTGTATTAGGAAAAGTAGTCATAAGATCCATATTTTTAGATTGTCAAAACACCCATATGTTAGATGGTGTCAATAGTAAAGTGATAATCACAGATGTACTTAAACTTTGTTTTGTTTCAGACACAGTACAACTCTAGCCTGCAGCTCTGAAAACTGGAAATTTTGGATGTAAAGTTTGACACATTTTTTGAGTGAAATACATGAGAAGCCAAGGAAGACAGAATATGCTACATACAACACATTTTAGTTGACTGAGACAGCAAGAGAGAGAGAAGAAAGAGGGGGTGTAGACCTTTGATGAAAGTGAAGTTTTATGACTAATGTGTGCTGAAAAAAAAACAGTCATATGTTTGCCATTTATTCTTTTCAGGGACACAATATTCAGTGAAGACTGTGGATGCATTTTGATGAGTTACTTAGTAGAATTCCCTTACTAGCAGATAAAATTCAAGCTGAGAATGGAAATATAGGAAATTTTCTTTGTTCAATGACACAGTTTCCACCATAACTACTACATGAAGTTTGGCATAATGGTTAAGGTGTTTATCTTACAGACACAAGATTCAGGGTTTGAGTTTTCACATGTGGTAATTAGCTAGGCTTAAAATGACCCACAAGGGCAGTTAGCCTGGTAGGAATCTATGAACATAATTTACTAATGTTCTTCTTTCGGCTTTTCCCAGTAAGGGGTCACCACAGCGGAACTCCGGTCCGCTAATGATTGGCAGTAGATTTTTACAGTGCTGAGGTGCCAGCCCGATGCCCAACCTTCAACGAAGGCACGCCCATTCACGTATGTCTTTCAAACACCACTCGACCACAGGGAGGACATGCAGACTCCACACAGAAGGTGCTCCAGCCGAGAATCGAACAGGAACACCTCTTGATGTGAGGCGACAATGCTACATGAACATGATTTACTAATAAGAGAGAGAATGTTCTGCATTATATGGAATAACAAAACAAGGGGAAGATTTTTATAACATTTCACATTAAAGTGATACATATGTGCTGAACCAGTGAGATTGTCTGAATCAAGTCAAATAATTGAATATAATGCCCTCCTTGGCCATGTCCAGACACATGCAACAACTGGAACACCCACAGAGATACCTTACTAAAATGATACAAGGCTTAAACAACATGTCCTATGTGCACTGACTTGTTATACTCAGTATTCTACAGGCTGCTAAGAGGTACCTGTGTCTGGCATACAAGACATCTTTCTACCCATTATTGATGGTTTTACTGCACATCAGCAAGTCAAATGGTATCATAAATACCTGGTATAGGTATCTAAACCTCTTCTGCAATATCAATAGAATGGTTTGGAGGGAAAGGTATATCTCACAGGGTATACCTCTGCTCTGGAATAGACACCCCATCTACATTAAAACAAGGTTCATCCCTGTCCATATTCAACAGCAACTTGGATCTATGGATGGGAAACAGAAAATTTACTCCAGGACTTCCTCTTGTACTACTAATCGACAGAGGCAGCTCCTAAATGCTTTATTCCATGCATGGGTCTTCTCAGATTATCAGTGTATAATCTCAGTTGTTCTCATTAGGGGTAATATATAATTATCAGTCATGGGATGGGTAAGGCCAATCTATAATCAAATGAGATTGAGGTTAATTCAAGCACAAGAAATTGGCTAAGCTTAAAATAGCCCACAAGGGCAGCTAGCCTAGTACTTACACATTAGCCTATAAGTAATAGAATAATAAGAACAGTGTAAAACAGCAAGTGAAAAATAAGGCAAGAACAGAGAGAGAGAGAGAGAGAGAGAGAAAGAGAGATGATGAGTCATGAAAAGCATGTCTCTGGCCACATTTAGTACAAGGTATGGCCATAAACATAAGAATAAAAAGTGCACCGCACTGTCTCTTAAGTAAGGCTGATGGTAAGAGAATAATTTCAACACAGTATGCAAAACGTAAGAAACAAATCTGAAACTGGAAAGAATGCATGTGATGGAAAGGAACTATTCAAATGATTTACTTGTGTGCATTTAAGTTGGATGCTGGGGCACAGTTATCAATGTCTGCTCACCCCTACATCATTAATGCTGTGGTCAAACTTTTAAAGTGCTGACATTGTAAAATACCAAAATATTCTGGGTTGCAAACTGCTTATTTATTCAGGTGATAAGGTTTTCCTAATTGATCAGAAGTAGTAACGTACTTGTAAATTTAAGAATGAGAAATACAAGATTCAGTTGGAGATAGTTGGAATAAAAACTCTCTTAATGCTTCATTGTTTGACATGTCAAAAGCTTGGTATGGCAAGTGTAAAGGTACATTGTTATTGTTGTTTAGTCTTTTAGTCAAGTCTGACAGTTCTGATCACAAGAACTTTAGCATACTAGGCCTGTTTGTCAACACCTGCTTCTTAAAGTTTTGCAAACTCATGTTCATTACTTCAGTAATGCTGTCTGTCGACCTTAGTTTCTGCTACCCTCTTCTTTTACTTTCAGTCTTGCCCAGTATCAGTGTCTTCTTCTTTGTGAATTCTATTTTCATATTTTGCAGTAAAGTCTAGAAATAACAATAAAAAATAAATTACATTCCTTATAAGTGACTGGAATACTAAAAGTAGTAGTCAAAGTCAACTTGAATAAAAGATAGGCTTTACAGTGGAGTATGAAATAAAGTGGGAATACACTAGTAAAATTCAGCCAAAATAATTCATTGGTCATAGTAAACACTCTCTTTCAAAAAGCCTAAGAGATGGCTCTACACATCTAAAGATATACATCTATATATATATATATACATAGTGAGAGAGAGAGAGAGAGAGGGAGGGAGCATGCATTAGGTTCAGACAGTTTTAAAACAGATAATGAAATGGTCACAGCTTTTGAGCTTCTCCAGAGAATAAATCAACACTTACAGGATTCTAGTGTTTATTATAATATCTTTTGAAATGTATTCTTGCAGCATATTACATAATCTTCTTCTTTTGGCTTTTCCCAGTTAGGGATTGCCACAGCAGATCACCTGTTTGCTCATGATTGGCAGTGGAGTTTTACTGTGTCGAGTTGCCAGCCCGGCGCCCAACCTTCCACAGAAGGCACACACATGCACACCTAAGGCCAACTTAGAGTGTCCAATCCATCTACAGCATGTCTTTGGTATGTGGGAGGAAACCGGAGCACCCAGAGGAAACCCATGCAACCACAGGGAGGCCGTGCAGACGCCACACAGAAAGCACCCCAGCTGAGGATTGAACCAGAGAACCTCTTGCTGTGAGGCAGCAACGCTAACCGCTGCACCACTGTGGCTGCCCTGCAGCATATTACATAATACATTGTACTAAAGTACAGCATTAACTTGCCTAAGTCAGTAAGTCATTAGTTACCACACCTTGTACACTGAAACATTTTGATGTGACTAATTCATTTGTATTGCAAGATGATGTAATTCAGAATGGTACTGGCATTATGATTCAAAGGATTAGAAAGTCAGATGTGGTTAGTGAGAAAATATATGCTCAGGCAGAAAAGGCAGTGGCTTGCAGTTGTGTATGGGTCTGAGAAGTTTCAGTGGTATATTTATGGAAAATCACATTCAGTTTAATGGTGTCCATGTCTTTCTAAAGTATTGTCAAGAAACTGTTGCATCAGTCACCACAATGTTTGCAAATGATATTGTTGCAAACAATGTTGTTAAATTTGCTGAATTATGACCTAGGAATAAATTAAAAGTCATGAGGTAAGATTCATATGGTAGAAACTATTTAACTAAATGATTTTTAATAAGTTTTCATAATAGTCATAGAACATAAAGCAAAAAAGATGCAATAATTTTATCCTAAGATTCGTCCAATACAATGCAGCTTTTCAACTTCTTTTAATGTATTTTTTATCTAAAAGAAGATGTTCTAAGAGATGAACCAAAAGTTAACTGGGTTAAACCACAATTTAATATGACAGAAATTAAGCTGGGGTACCTCTTGTATGCAATGTACACATCCTTCCTGTGCATGTATGAAATTTTGTTATTTCTGTGGTAACTTTCCACATTCCATCTGCAGTTTTAACTCTGAACACATCACCCCAGTTAATTTTACACAGTGACTGTTGCTTCCATATAATCTGTAATTAATCTTCTGAGCAATGGTTTAGAGTTCAGTTTGGTAGAATTGTCTAGCAACAAATTAATCTTTGTAACTCCATGATCACTGCACATCAACGGTGGTAAAACTTGTGTTGAAGTAACAGCAATTTTATGAACACAAACATTGTCTAATATATTGCATTCCCTGGCAGGTTTTTTTACAGTCTGAAGCAATTGTTCCTGAACATACATTGTGAATAACTTCCTTACTAAAGTTGTTGAATCAATATTATTCCAGTCTGTTTCTGGTAAATTTATGTCCCCAGCTAATATTATTCTTCCCTTCTGTGTTTCATAAAAGAAATGTATGAATTCCTCTAGGTCATCAGCACTTGACTTTGGTGGTCTATACACTCCAACAATAGTTATATGTTCCAGGGTTGTCTTTACTGTCACAGTTACACAGTCTATAGTACTGGTGTTATCACTGAACATGGAATAATCGCAGGTCTCATAACTATCTTTAATCTGTATCATAACACTTAAACCAAATTTCTTGTTAGAATGTCTGTTACAGTAAAAAACATTTAATACCCTAACAGCTGTGTTACATGCAGATGTAGAAAAGATCCAGCAGGGCTGAATCTGAGGATGCCTCATATGCCAGGCAAAGATGGCCTCTCAATAACTTGTAGGAGACTGGCTATGGAGACAGGGCCTTAAGGCAATCTGTATTGGACAATGTGCTAAATTTCCTGATGCAGAACCTGTCTTGGCATTCCAAATATTGCAAATGCCTGGTTAGGTACATGCCAAAGTGGACAATGATAAGTCTGATAAGGGCCAAGTGAAGTGGTACTATAACGTCACTGGACCTGGATGCCATACCCTTACTTATAAGTTGGGTGACTTAGAAAGACTTTCGTACTATATTGGCTACATGATGGTTGAATGCCAGATTACTGTCTGTATATTTTCCCAGATCCCTAACTTCTGGGTCAGCATTTAACAGTTTTATCAATGGAGCAATTAGATTGATAGGATGTTTTCCCAAAGTGTGCTATAATGCACTCATGGACATTGAGTTTTAAAACATGGCTTTGGCACCAGTCATTTGTCTGAGTCAGAACGTCTTGCAGGATGTTAGTGTCATGGGAGGAATCTGATAGCTCTTAATTTACAGTCATCTCTGAACTTGGTGAGCCACAGGCTGTTGACATTAGCTTTGACATTGAAAAGTAGATGCCATGAGGAGCAGGCTCAGCATGGTGCCCTGAGATACTCCACTGGTGACTGTTCTCTTGCTGAAGGTGGACTCAACAGTCTTAACCTCTTGGGTCCTATCAGTGAGCCAAATGGCAATCCAGTGAATTTTGTGGGGATGTATCACTAGTTTGGTAAGTTCTTTATTGGATGCCTTAGTCAGATCAGGGTAGGTGTTATGTTCCACCTTCCCCTTATTCATTAATTTGGTGACCCTCTCAAAGAAGTCTGCCAGGTTAAGTAGGCAAGACCTTCCTTTGACAAAGCCAAACTGGGATGGGTCCAGTGTCTGTAGATTGCCTATATCCTTGACGATCATTTCCATAATAATTTATTCTTTGAATATTAGACTTGTCAGACTGCTGGGCCTGTAGTTTCTGGGCTTGGTTGAAGGACCACCCTTGTGAAATCGGAGGACAACTGCAGCCCTCCATTCACTCAGCACATACTTTTTAGGCTGTAGTTGAACAGTGCCTCAAGTGGTCCTGAAAGGTCATGTCTTAAGTTATTTAGAAAGCAACCCAAAATATTGTCAGGGCTCATACAGGTGGTACTTTTGGCTTTGGCAAGCACTGCCAGGACCTACTCCCTGCTGATAGCTTGTGGGGGGGGGATATGCTTAAAGGGATTTCAGAAGGGGTAGTGGGGGGAATGGGGATGAAGTTTGAGCAGAATTCCTCAGCCAAGATTTTCATTATGGCTCTCTGCTCAGTGAAGGTGTTGAGATTTACCACCAATTCCCCACACTGTTCTGTGTTACCTTTAAAGTTTTGTACATAGCTAAAGAATGCATTGTGGTTTGTCCTTAGCCTGAAAGTCTATCATGATATCATAGCTGGTCTTGTTAGATTATTTAATACCCTTAGTTTCTTGTTTAGTTTAATCAGATAGCTCTTGTTGTTATGAGAATACCTCTTTCTGATTTTGATCAACTTTTTTCTTTTTGTTATATACCCTGTTATAGTTAGGATTCCACCAGTGTGGTTTGTTGTTGGTTTTTGTTATGGGCTTACATCTAATAGGTACAGTGGCCTCTATGCAACCATTCATGATTGTATAGGGTTTTTGTGAGCAATTCAGGAATGCACTGAATTTTAATAAACCATCGCTCAGTAGGATGTAGTTTGTTTTAGGATAGTTCCTAGCTGCTTCAAGTTTAGTTGGGATTACTGAGTTGAATTTTATGTCAAAGGAGACTTACTTGTATGCCACCCTCACCAGTGAGGATCTAATGCAGGGGAGGGTGCAACGATCTCCCATGTTCATGAGTACTAGGTTTAGTATGTTTGAAACTCTGGTTGGACAGTATACTACAGTAGAATTTCCATAGTTGACCACCTCTCTACACTGACCACCTCCTTAAGTTGCCCTAATTTTCAAAGACCAGACATGCACCACATGTACTCATTGTAAGACCGACCTCTCTATATTGACTACCTCTTTAAGTTGTATCTTGACCACTTGGACTGTGACACACAATATTAATTTACCCTCTGTAACTTGACCAGTTGAGTCCACTCTATACCAAGGGGGTAGAAGGTGTGAGCTTTGCCCCTTAGTTGTATTATTTTTTCTTTAGTATAAGTACTTTTTTCATGTTTTATTATTTCCACATGTTGGATTAGAGCAAAGCAAAATGAATCAACCACAAAGGGTAAAGTGCCTCGAACAAAATGTAGTTTCAAAATCCAAATAACCTTTTCTTGAGGCACAACACGACAATAAGAAGCTTGACCTTTTATTAAACACACTGAACTAAAGAACAAAAACAATAAAACATCCAGTAAGTGCTTTCACATTCTCTTGAATGCTTCATCAGACTGCTAAAAAAGCTAAGCTATTTCTACATTTAAATACCTTTGCTGTTACTTCATCAACCAATCATTATTGTTCCTTACTTGATGACATCAGTGCTTAATTGATTAAAAAATTAACTAAAAAATTGCTGGCTGAAATTCATGTTCAAAACCTCTGTGATTCTTTATATTAAAAACAAATATTTAATTTAGAATAGATACTTCAACCTCATGCAGCTTAAAAACATCTCAAACTATATGTTCCACTATTTAAAAAAACAAAAAAAACATGTGCTTAAGTATAAATGTATACTATAAAAATATAAAATATATTAAATATATATGTTGTTTATTAATAGATTTGTGAGCCATCCTGCAAAACGCTAGACTAATAGCTTATAAACAATGCTAATGCTTGTTATCCCTTGCTATCAAGAACGGCTTCATGGACACCCTGTCATTCAAACCAGATAGTCTATCTGCTTGTAGTCTCATGATCCACCTTGTCTCTCTCTTTGTTCAGTGTAGTTTCTATGATCACCTAGCCTAATGTTCTTATATACAAACTCAATCACAGTAAATTTAAAACCATGTGTACTCCCTTCATTTATAACATGTCTAGCTAGGGCATTGCTGTCATCTTCCCTGTTTATAGCATAGACATGTTCTCTAACTATTTCTCGAAGGGTCCTATTTGTCTTTCCTACATAAAAATTACTACATTTTGTACAGACCGCTAGGTATATTAAATCCCGTGACTTGCAGTCTGCATAAATTGAAAAATTATATGATCTTCCACGGTCAGGATGAACAAAACTATTGCTATTAGACATGTAACTGCACTGGTTACATGTCATACAAGTATAGGTCCCTTTTCTATCAGATGTTAACACCAATTTATTATTTCTCTCATAACATAATAGTCGTTTGAGTGATTTTGTATTCTTGTAAGTAAATCTAGGTTTATCCCCCACAAGTCGCTGTATATCATCATCTATTGTGAGAATATTCCAGTATGAATTGAATTGAATTGAAAACCAATATTTTATCCAACAGAAAGGAGTGGCAATGGGCACTCCTTGTGCAAATTCATACACAAACATAGTTATGGCATATTGGGAATACACCTATATTATACGTAGTCCATATTATGAGATGAATATATTATTATATAAGAGTTGTTGATGATGTTTATTTAATATGGAAAGGTGATGAGCAGACACTAAAAGGGTTCATTCAATATATAAATGGCACCACAAGTTTCCTGTCTTTCACAGGGAAATGGTCACTACACGAAATTGAATTTTTGGATGTCATACTACTGAAAGAAGGCAACACTGTACAAACACAGTTATTCAGAAAAGAATGTATAAGAAATTCTTTGCTACATCGCACTAGTATGCACCCCCCACATATCTATCGCAATATAGTAAAGGGTCAAGCACTTAGGGTCTCTAGACTCACCACTGATGAAAATAGGTTTCAGGGAACCATAGAGACCTTATCTAATGAATTCAAAGAGATCGGGTATACGTCAGAAGAAAGAAGGAGTTTGCATCAGGAAGAGGTTGTAGATAGGAGAGTAGGTGGAAAACCCTACATATACAGAGGTAGACAGATAGATCATCAAAATGAAAGAAGAGCCTTGTTCAGGCCACAACAGCCAGTAATACCGTATACAAATAATAATAATAAGATCAGGGAGATCTTCCACAGAAACTGGAATATTCTCACAATAGATGATGATATACAGCGACTTGTGGGGGATAAACCTAGATTTACTTACAAGAATACAAAATCACTCAAACAACTATTATGTTATGAGAGAAATAATAAATTGGTGTTAACATCTGATAGAAAAGGGACCTATACTTGTATGACATGTAACCGGTGCAGTTACATGTCTAATAGCAATAGTTTTGTTTATCCTGACAATGGAAAATCGTATAATTTTTCAATTTATGCAGACTGCAAGACACGGGACTTAATATACCTAGTGGTCTGCACAAAATGTAATCATTTTTATGTAGGAAAGACAAATAGGACCCTTTGAGAAAGAGTTAGAGAACATGTCTGCGCTATAAACAGGGAAGATGACAGCAATGCCCTAGCTAGACATGTTATAAACGAAGGGAGTACACATGGTTTTAAATTTACTGTGATTGAGTTTGTATATAAGAACATTAGGCTAGGTAATCATAGAAACTACACTGAACAAAGAGAGATAAGGTGGATCATGAGACTACAAGCAGATAGACTATCTGCTTTGAATGACAGGGTGTCCATGAAACCGTTCTTGATAGCAAGGGACTACAAGCATTAACATTGTTTATAAGCTATTAGTCTAGCGTTTTGCAGGATGGCTCACAAATCTATTAATAAACAATATATATATTTGATATATTTTATATTTTTATAATATACATTTATACTTAAGCACATGTTTTTTTAAATAGTGGAACATATAGTTTGAGATGTGTATATATGTTTTTAAGCTGCATGAGGCTGAAGCATCTATTATAAATTAAATATTTGTTTTTAATATAAAGAATCACAGAGGTTTTGAACATGAATTTCAGTCAGCAATTTTTTAGTTAATTTTTTAATCAATTAAGC
Source organism: Protopterus annectens (assembly GCF_019279795.1). Lineage (NCBI taxonomy): Eukaryota > Metazoa > Chordata > Ceratodontiformes > Protopteridae > Protopterus > Protopterus annectens. The sequence goes on along the minus strand of NC_056725.1, from coordinate 181,173,987 downwards.
ACTGATGTCATCAAGTAAGGAACAATAATGACTGGTTGATGAAGTAACGGCAAAGGTATTTAAATGTAGAAATGGCTTAGCTTTTTTAACAGTCTGATGAAGCATTCAAGAGAATGTGAAAGTGCTTACTGGATGTTTTATTGTTTTTGTTCTTTAGTTCAGTGTGTTTAATAAAAGGTCAAGCTTCTTATTGTCGTGTTGTGCCTCAAGAAAAGGTTATTTGGACATGCTGGATTAGGCCAAACATCCAATTGTTTATCATATGTTTCTGAAGATTTTTTTTAACGTGATGGATTTGTCTGAATTGTAGGTGCATCCTATAATTACTGAAAAATGTTATAGTTAATCGAGACCTGATGGCCCAAAGGAAAGAACTCAAAGAGCTGACATTGAAGAAAAAGGTTGATATACATTTTCTGGAAAGCCGCAGCCAAAGAAAGACGGAGGAACATTTTGGTCTTAGCAAAACCACAGTTAGCAACATTCAAAAAGGTAAACATGAGTACTTGTAGAGATAGGGTAAGAAAGTGTAGACCTACAACAGAAAAGGAGGAAAACTTCCCTAAATGAAGTCACTAAAGCCACATTAAGCTGGGTCAAACAATTAAGGGCAACTAATGCCTGAATCTCCGGGCCAATGATCCAAGAAGTTGCTAAAAAATTCACACAGGAATTCGGGGTGGCAGATTACCAAGCATCAAGTGGTTGGCTTGACAAACTTAAACTGTAACATGAGATCTCCCAGAAAGTCTTGTGTGGTGAATCCAATGAAGTTCTAGCAGAAGTTGTGGAAGAGTTCATCAAAAAGTCCCCGAACTTCGCCAGAGGCTTTAGAAATGATGACATCTTTAACTCTGACGAGTGTGGACTCTTTTTCAAGGAAATGCCTCTTAGAAGCCTCATTATGAAGGGTGACAAATATAATAGCAGAAAACTTTCCAAAGAATTTTTCACAGTGATGCTTTGCACCAGCTCAACTGGAGAGAAACTAAAGCCCTTGGTGACTGGTAAATCGGCAAAACCACATGCATTCAAGAACATGAAGCCCAAAGAACTCCCTGTCACTTGGAGATCAAACAAATGCACATGGATGACTGGTGCCCTATTTGAGGAGTGGGTAAGGGGTATTGACTGAGAAATGAAGAAGAAGAAATGGTCTGTTCTACTGACAGTAGACAACTGTCCTGGCCAGCCGCAAGCGAATCATCTCACAAACGTGACACTGAAATTTCTACCTCCAAACACAACCTCAGAAAGCCAAGCTCTTGACCAAGGAACCATCAAAACATTTAAAATGCACTACTGAGCCCAGCTCCTGCAGTGGATCATTACTAACACAAAAATCTTTGATCCACCTGTGGAAGCAACTTCATCCGCTGCATCAGTTAACGCTCTGGATGCTGTCCTCTGGATCAGTTCTGTTTGGAATAAAGTTCAGCAAGAAATTATACAGAAGTGTTTCAAGAAAGTTGGATTTGTCACAACCCAAGAGCACAATGTTTTGGCCACATGAGACAGTCTATCGCTCATTGCAGAATTTGAAGGAGTAGATTTTGAAGGTTTTGTTGGAATGGATGATGAGGTGGCAACCTGTATTGATCCTAACCCAGAAGCAATTTTCCAAGTGATACTAACCAAAGTACAGACCAGCATAAAAGTGCATGAAGCAGCTGATGAAGTGGAAGAAGCAAGTGAGGATGAGACAGAAATTGCAGAGACACCAAAAGAAGAGGATGTCATGCATCTGATAATGCAGTTGAAGTCATTTGCAGTGGAACAATGCCCAGGTATGCTGAGTGGTGCTGGCATTGAAAGTGCTTTCTCCACTTACCTTTGTAATAAGAATAAGAAACAGACCAAGACTGACTCTTTTTTTTTAGGAAAAAATAATTAAACCATGGGAAAACAGTAAATGTTTTGATTTTGTATGATACTGTATGCATGATTTTACTGTGTTTTGATTATGTATGATGTTGTTTGATATTCTCTAATAAAAGCTGTACAAGAAAGTAAAGTACATGTATGTATCAGTACAGCAGGCCTAGTTCCTTATGTTGACCAATTTGTTACAGTCCCTTGGGTGGTCACCTTACAGAGGTTCTACTGTATCTGGTTCAGGGTATTTGTGCTAATAAAGTCCAAGGAATGTTGTGCCTGTGAGTCTGAGGGAGTGTGTGTCCCAGTCTGTTGAGGGGTAGTTAAAGTCTCCCATAAATGGGGTAATTGGTTGGATGGTGAATAGTTCCAGTAGATCTAGGTAGAAGTTATGAGCTTCTTGGCAATAGATTTGAGATTAGCATAATGGTTAAGGTGTGTACTTTATAAACACAAGATGCAAGACTTGATTCTCAAATAGGATAAATGTTTAGGCTTAATATGGCCAACAAAGGCAGTTAGCTTAATACTGAATTATGAACTCATTTAGATGGTGACCTGTAGCTTGCTAGGATATGATAAGGGGCTTTATCAATGGTGACTTGCCCATGTATGAACTCTAGGGCATTATTCTGTTTAACAAACCTGGAGATATATTTGCTGCTGATGTAGATCAAGATACCTCTATCTTTAGATCCTGTCTGTATGGCTCTTGATATAAATGTGTGAAAGGCACTGTAGTCCTGCACTGCCAGAATACTTTCTGTGGCTTTAAACCAAGTCTTGATAATGGCATAGATGTCTATATTCTCGAGAGGAGAGCATGTAGGCTGTAGACTTATTTTGTTGAGATTCCTAGCATTGAGCATTAACACCTTGATGTTCCTTTGGGTATTTTCGTTTGCTATGTTGGAAGGTTTTCCATTTTGTCATTGCCTAAAAAAAGGCTTTAAGGGGGTGGAAAAAGTTTTAGCTAATATCTGAAAGCCCAGAAGGACAAGTGCAGACCATCCTTGGCAAAACAGTGTGGTCTGTTAACCATATCTTCCCATGCGGACAGATATTGAATGCTCCTGGAATGACACCAGAAACTATATCAATTGTTAAATTCAATCATTTTTTTTTGTTCATACTGTGGCAGCATCCCTTGTGAGTGTAGAATGCTGCTCACTGGCCAGAGAGATCATAATGTGCCTTTTCATGTAGTCCTGTGAGGTTCATCTCAGGTCATTTACACCTGTATAGACTTTGATAGAATCACATTGGTACCTGTGGTATGATGACTTGAGTACATGCATCACATTGTGGATCCTGGCTCCAAATAAGCAACTGACAAGTCATCTTCCAGCCTGGATACTTGGGGATCTGTGTGTCATACAATGGAATCTGCTATAACAAAAGTCATAGGTAAAGCATTTGTTTGCCTTATGGGCTTCGATCTTGGAGACCATTGGGTGTAGTGGTGCTTTTTGTTGCTTTTGGTGTGTGCTTTAGAGATTTTTGAGGATAGGCATCACTGTTTGTATGCTTAGGAGGTATTTGATGTTTGGGAAGGTCTCTTTTAAATGTCTCAGCATAACATGGTCTGTGTGGGCTGTGAGTAGAATATGTGCAGGATGTAGTGTTTGTGTGTGTGTGTGTGTGTGTGTGTGTGTGTGTGTGTGTGTGTGTGTGTGTGTGTGTGTGTGTGTGTGTGTGTGTGTGTGTGTGTGTGTGTGTGAGTGTGTGGTGAGCAGTATGTGTGAAGGATGTTGTATGACTGTTCTTGACAACCTTGTTTGTCAGCAAGATTCTTCCTCCAAGGGAGTTGTGTATGTATGTCTCTTGCATACTGTGTTGGTTTCTTTAAGGATTAAATTGTTGTCTGAGAACATGAGACAGTAGCTACATTGCCTCAGGATTCCTATATCAACCAAGTTGGCTTCAGAGACATTTATAAGTTGCATATCCATGCTGTCCAGACCTGTATTAGGGTGGAATATTGTTATTAAAGGATTTAAGGTCTGGGTTTTACAGAAGTCTCCTGGGGTGGTTTCTAGAGTTAAGGACAGATGTTAAATAGTGCTAAGATATGGTATTAGTGCTGTATGATGTGAAAGCTATCTGGTGGAAACTTAACTCCAAGCCATTCCTCACTATGTTACAGATTACAATCTAAATATTAGTTTTATAGGTAAATGTTACTGTCTAAACATTTGCTTCTGTACATGGCACTGTTAACTGCCACTGCAAGGTGAACCACTACACAAAAATATGCTGAATTTATGCAGGCACAGCAAACAACACAAACCAGCTAATATTACCTCTGACCAGTGAAGTGATGGCTCTCTGAGCCCTTCTATGTGTTTCTCAGTTCAGATAGACCAGGCAAATTGCTCCTGCTCCTAGATTAATCTTCCTAGGCTTCTTAATGTAAAAACACAGAAGGAGAACTGTGCAGGGGCAGGGCTACTCCCAGCAACTAAAGTAATGAGCTAGACCAGGCAATTCCAAGACCAAATGACCAGCAGCAAGGCAGTGATACGAGAATGCCCTTTTACAAATAAATACAGCAGCTGAAATAAAATACAGAAGCTCAAATAAATCGAGTACACTGTAGCTGTCTTCTTTAAGTAATATGAGGAAGTGTAATTTTAAAAATCGAAAGTACTTAACTCATCTTGTCAGCACAGGATAGAAAGAAATAACTTATGTGTATCAATTGAGGGTTCTGATAATTGCAGAGCTCTATGGAAATGTGTCATGAACTGTGCAAATGTGTCTAATTTATAAAGGCACAGCAAATAATGTAAACCACCTAATATGCCTTCTGGAAAGTAAAGCGACTGTCTCAATAGTCCAAAATGCAAAGAAATAACTTGCAGGTTAGGGTAAAGGCTAGAGTTAAATTTAGAGTTGTGCTGGTATGGCTTTGTTTGTCATGTATGTCTAAGTGTTTTGTGAAGTGATATTGTTAGGGACTTTTTTCATAATTTCTAGTTTTGCATAATGCTGGAGTTAGCTGCAGTGGCAGGATAGGGTTAGGGTTAGTGTGCATGAGAAAACTGGGACAAGGGGTGAAGGATCATATATACATATGGTGATGTTGGTGAGAATAGAGCTAAATGAAGCTATCCTGATAAGTTTTGAATCTCCTAGAATGATAAAAGAGTTTTTAGATGGTGAATCAAAGATCGCAGTAGAGATGGGTACTGGTGTACGCCGTCAAGATGGCTGCATAAAGCCAAAGCTCTGGACATGAACTTCAGAAAATTGGATAAAAATAGTGTTTCCAGGGAGAAAAAACTATGCAGAAGGAAAGATGAGTAAGCAGGAACAAAAGGGGGACTAGATGATCACATTTAAAGGTGCAAAAAAAGGAGAAACAACTCTGCATTTTGTTTGAAAAGGTAATCACTGAAAGCCAGGATGTCAGCTCCTTGAAACAAACAATATTACCTGAACAAACAGAAGTGAAAAGGCTACAAGGAAAGTTTCAAGATATGGAAGAAGATAAAAGTAACTATTAAACCTGAGCTGCAGGAGCAGATTCATGGAATATGGAACCTAACAGACATAATAAAAAGACAGGCTAATAGATAGATGATCTTAAAAATAACTAAAGAAATAGTAATCAGTAATGGAGAAAGAGTAAATCAATTAGGCCTATAACTTACTGTTTGCTAACAGAAGTACCCTTCCCCATACGTCAGTTTTTATACTTCTCTCTTAATATCGAATTATAAAAAGGTCATTAATGATGTCCAGAGTAAGTGGATAGTCAGATTTTAGATACAGTTTAGATTTAGCCATAATATCATTCATCAGATTTTATGAATATCATGTTTGATGCTAATGTTTCAAAGATGAATTTACATATTATTTAGATTCTTGTGAGTTGCATGGAAATCAGGATGTAGGTGTGCAAAAGAAACAGAGTAAAACTGAAGAACATAATCCCCAGGATTCAGCAAGCTCTGCACGGCATGCAGGAATAAGCTCCCAGGACGTGCACGAGCGCTTCTGCACTATTCCTGTATGGACACAGTTCCTGTATGCAAATTACCCCATTTGCAGGTGAAAACCATGCAAATGAGGTGAATTTGTGATCCAGGAAGGTGGCAGCTGGCCGTGCAGGACTAGTGTACTCTGCAAAAATGTAATCGGTTAGTGACCAAGTACATTTCTGCAAACTACAAAATGGAGCTATGACAGCTCCAAATAAAGGGTGTGTATAATGTGGAAAGCATGCCAATGGCCAAATATATGGCCATTGGCATGGAAAACAGTTGCAAAATAAAAAAAATAACTTTAAATTTATTTTAGCCGATTTCGGCTGTTTAAGCATAGGGCATCGGTGCGCAAACGGGACCGGGCCGAAAAAAAAAAAAAACTTGAAATAAGCATTCTATCCAAAATCACAATTTTGCCATTATACTCAATGGTAGGCAGAAGACAACATGGCCAGTGAATAGTGGTTGCTAAGGGGGAAGGCTCAGTGTCAGACTTGTAACTAGGCATTAGCAGGCAATCCTATGCAAATGAGGGAATGATATGATACTGAATCCTAGATCCCCCTCATGGCTAGCTTGCACCCAACCGTGTCGGTGCAGGAAGACCATGGTGCAACTCTAAGAGCTATCTGACATCATAGAAGGGTGTGTCAGGCATACTGTAAGCTTATTGGAGCCCTTTGACTCAGGGTTTCCCTTAGCTTAGCAGAGCTAAGCAAAGGGGTGTGTCTGAGGCTGCCTAGCACTCTTTACATTGCCTAAACGGGTTTGCATGTCATGCACCATGTTTTAAAGGAAAAAAAAAAAGTAAACTAGGAAATAGCAGCTCCATACACATCTGAGCACTATGTTTGCACTGTGCACCCCTGGGCTTAAACAGGAAGGCAATGGGAAGGGAAAACTGCAGTAGGAAGGTAATCATGGAGAGCTAGCATAGCTGGCAGGTGAAATGTATCATAATCAGCCAATTATACAGGCAACAGCCCATCCCCACCCAGCACACCACTATAAAATATGCAAAACCTTTCCTTCTGTTTTTTTCCCACAAACTCTACACCACCGGTGTACACAAGCAGGGGAATTTTAACAAACAAAAGCAACAAAATGATAGAGGCTGCAGCAGCTATCATAAATCAACATGTGAAAGAGGCTGAGGGTGGTGAGGATGTGAATGCTGATGACCATCCCACAGTGAGGAGGAGGAGAAGAGTGTACAGACCCAGAGTAACCTATGAGGGGCTACATGAGCTGGAGATAGTAGAGCGCTATAGGGTAGACAGAGACTCCTACAGCAAACTGTTGAGCTGTGCTGGCCACACCTCACACACAGAACCAACAGAGGGGAACCCATCCCAGTGGATACCAAGGTATTTGTAGGCCTAAGAATACTAGCCACAGGTACTTTCCAAAGGCCAACTGGGGATGTCATGGGGATCTCACAGGCATCAGCATCCAGGGTACTCCACCAGTTTCTTGCATGCCATATCAGCACATGCCGGTGAGCACGTACATTTCCACAACAGCCGTGAGGCGTTGGCCAGCAATATGAGTCTCTTCCACCAAATAGCAGAATACTCTGAGGTAGTGGGTGCTATAGACTGCACGCACATATGCATCAAAGCACCACCTGGTGAGCGGGGTAGGGTCTACATCAACTGCAAGGGCTTCCCCTTCATTAACTGCCAGGTCATGTGCGATGCCCAGGGCATTATAATGAATGTGTGTGCTGGCTGCCCTGGAAGCTATCACGACTCCCACATCTGGCATATGACGCAACTGTACCAGAGATTTACCAATGGGGACATCCCTTATGGCCACCTAGTGGGGGATGCTGGTTACGCACTGGAACCTTGGCTGATGACACCCATCAGAAATGTACACACACCCAAACAAGAACTCCATAATGAGGCACACGCACAGACCAGAATCATAATAGAGTGTGTGTTTGGGATGCTCAAGTCACAGTTCCGGTGCCTGAACACATCCAGTGGAGCCTTGCAGTGCTCACCAGCTACAATGTACCCAAATTGTCATCGTATTTGCCATGCTACACAATATGACCCTGCATAAACAGCTGCAGCAGGAACAGTAAGGGGCAGGGCCACACAGCCCCCCCCCAACATTGCCAAGGCCTACACAGGCACAGAGTGACTCAGAGGAGGGCCAACCTGAGCCTGCCCCAGTAGGCAGAAGGAGGCATGCCCAGTATGCCCAAGCTGTAGCAAAGAGGCAATGCATAGCACATTGACACAGTAGGAACCCAGGGAATGACACCTCTCTCTGACTCGCACATAACGTAAAAGGGATGCCAAACATGACACTACCTGTGCTTAACCATGCATAGAGAGTATACTATGTGCATCTGACGTAGTCAGCCCTCCAGCACCATCCTCAATACTGGCACAGCCACAAGGTAAGTCACTCTCCCTATCAATTTCAGAATGGAGTAAAATGTTTTGTTACTTGTATCTATGGCATGGATGTGAGCATGCAAGGGAATCGGGTGGCTGAATGGGATGCCAGTAGATAGTAGACACCTATAGTGGCAGCATGAGATCTGTAACAAATACTGGTGTCATCATAGTAGCCAGTATTAGACAAGGTGACAAAACTCACTGCAGGAAATCTGGTGGGCCAAATTTGTGTCCATAGGACACACACATGCCAGTCAGGGAGGCTCACATACCCAGCATCAGTCTCTGCCAGTAGGACAGCTGTAGACAAACACAAACAAAGGCTGTGCTAAGGCCTCTGATTGATGGCTATGGAGAACAGCCCCCCTCCAGACATACACAGACAGACTACAACAGGTCAGGCAGTGGGATGTTAGTTCTGAAGGGTAAAAAGTCATAAACTGAAATGTAGGTCAGTCAAACCTAAGACCTGTAGTACACTGATATGCCTGTAGTCAGCATGATAGTTCAGAATACAGAATGAAATGGAGTACCTGAAATACCAATAAAGTCACAGCAAATGTGAACAAGTGTCAGGTGTGCCCCCAATCCTATGTAGAAATGTAGTAACAGTCAGGTGTGCCCCCCCAATCCTATGTAGAAATGTAGTAACATGTATGTGTAGGTATAATAACAGTGGCACACAGATTACCTGAGCTGGCTAAAGTAGCAGGATAGATTGCAGCATGTGTACAATATGCAGGGCTGTGTGTATTAGGTTGGTGTGTGTTGTATATTGTGTGAGATTGGTCAGTATGTATGCATGGTGAGGTTTGTCCTGGTGGCCATTGGTCAGTACTGCTGATGACAGGGCCAAGTTCTCACATCTGCAGTGCCAAAAACAATGCTTCCCAGCAAAACACATTCCAGCAATAAGCCATAGTAAATGTTTGGAAGTAATATGTGTCACCATCTGAAAGATGGGCATGGCATGAATGTGGGCCCAAACATACAAGCAGTACACAGGGGGAAGTGCCCTAGACAGACAGTGCACAATATGTAACTGTCAAATGGACACACCCTTGGAATTGTACATACAGGTTAGCAGCACATTAGTTGGGCTTGTAGTAGGGAATACCAATGTCATCTGGCCAAACACTGGCAGACCACAAATATCACAGGTATGAAGTATTTAGAAACAAGTGATGTCCCTGCACAAGCTAGCGCATAAGTGGAATGCCCCAAGCATATCTGTGAGTCAGATGCAAGTAGTGTCCATAGCATATATGCACCCAGCTCACCCCACCATCACCCACAGATACATCTTCGGTCTTCTCCCTGCTTTTGGGAATGAGTACAATATGACCCCTACCTCTGTATGGCAATAGCTAAAGAATGCAGCATGCAGAACAGGTGCCCCATGCAGGTGTATCCCTAGCTGTAAGCAGAACCCTTCCAGCACCCACACCACTGGACCAATAATGACAGAAAGTATTGGCATTAACACCTTGCACACCTACTCTGTCACCCCAGGGGAATATAGTGCATTGCAGTTTGGGACTGTAGGAGTGACAGAATGCAACGGCCTGCTACAGCTGGCCTCCATCACTACCAAATGGCCTACAGTCCTCTGCCAAAGGCCTGTGTCTCACCCATACTGCCAATCTATGTTATGTCATGGACTCCCAAATAACAACATAACACAGTCCACAGAACCCAAATGCAAGGCCATGTGGAGAAATCCCAGTAACATGTCCACCATGTCCTACTGCATGAGCTGTGGACCAACACCAAATTACTGATGGGATGAGGTGATAACTATAGGGAACATATCAGATAATGTTTGCATAATGTTTAGAAGAGGATAGAATAATGGGGGGGGGTGTAGGAGCATGGGCAGCATCGAGTGTGTGAAGTCCAAAACTCAGTCATGTGCACATACTATCCCTGGCTGCAAACACAGGAATGGGTGGCTACAAACCTGCTCATAAACCACAATGTGAATGGGCAATGTCCAGAAGTATGACCCCTGCCTCTGGGTAACCTGTGTGAATCTGTACAGCTGTGAGGTATGGCCACAGCAGGATATAGCCATACTGTCATGTCAATGGAAGTACAAGCATGGGATCCTCAGCCACCACTGTACCAAGGTGCTGAACCATTTACACAGACCCAGCAGCAAGTGTCTGCAGCTTCCCCTCCAGAATGGCATGATTGTGCAAGAATATGTAGACTGCAGACCACAATACTGGACACAGCTACATTTACCCTGTGTTTCCCAGGACATCACTGCAAGCAAATATGTATGCCTGACAGTACTTGATGAGATAAAACATCACAGTGTAAAACAGTACATGTCTGAATATCTGCTAACACCAAGACCATGTAGCAGAAGTGGCACAGACACAATTACCTACAGTAACCCACTATCCTTTGTCCATTTTGACCCCATATTGTGAACTGATCTACAGATATCCCACACAAACAGGTTGCTAGCTATAGGTGTAGAGCACAAAAGTCTGCACTGGAGTACAATCTACCTGGAATTGATTCACACATTCAATACAGAAGGTTATACTGTGCATGCTCCCACACTTACAGAAATAAAGCCCATGTCTGGCGACAACAGTGGACTATACATATCTGACTTTTGCAGATGTTAGTGCACACACTCCTCAGTACACACCAGTCATCCTTTGCACACACATTGGATAGGAATACACACATATATCCAAGGACAACACATTATAATAGGCCAAAATTACACATACATAGATGTATGGAAGAGAGTGACAGACAGTGACAAAGAGCTCCCATCATGAGGCCTGTCACACCCAGCACACATCCAATTGGCTAAAACCACATGATATGCAAATGTCAATCACCATAGACATTTGAGTCTGGTATCCCTCAACACTATAGTGTCTGTGGTGCTTGTGCTAACTGTGTAACATGACTGTACAAGTCATTAGTCATCTAGCAGTTATATACACGTACCTGTGGAATATAAACCTGTGTGTGCCTGACTGTTATGTGTCTGTCTCTAGATGAATGGGTTATGGCCCATGCACATACACTGCACTCACCATTGCCTCACCTTGAAATACATCTTTGGAGAAGTAATAGCCCAGTAATCTCTGTGGTGCATCCTATAACTGAGTAATGCTATAGTGTGATGTATTAGTTAAGTTGGAGTTCTAACCCCAGACATGGCATGTGTGTGTGTTTGCCTGTGTAGGGATCAATACTTTTGAGGCCATTCACACTCACTACCATTTCAAATGCCCTACTTTGAAAGGGCTGCTGATGTCATTCACTTTGAAATACACCTTTGGGGAAGGAATAGCCTAGTAATCTCTGTGGCGTGTCCTGTAACTGCATAATGCAGTAGTATGATGTACAAGTAAGGTAGGAGTTCTAATACCAGACATGGAAACTGTGTGTGTTTGTGTTTGTGTGTGTTTATCTGTATAGGGAGCAATGCATTTGAGGCCATTCACAGTCACTACAACCTTCAGTACCCTAATTTGGCAAGCTTGCTGATGTCATTCCCTTTGAAATACACCTTTGGGGAAAGAGTAGACAAGTAATCTCCATGGCACATCCTATAACTGTGCAATGCTGTAGTGTGATGTACCAGTTAGGTAGGAGTTTTATTCCCAGACATGGCAACTGTAGAACCTTGTGTGTGTTTATCTGAGCAATACGTTTGAGGCCATTCACAGTCACTACAACCTACTTTGGAAAGCCTGCTGATGTCATTCACTTTGAAATACACCTTTGGGGAAAGGGTAACCCAGTAATCTCCATGGCACGTCCTATAACTGTGCAATGCTGTAGTGTGATATACTACATAGGTAGGAGTTCTATTCCCAGACATGTCAAGTGTAAAAGTGTGTGTGTTTGTTTGTCTGTGCAGAGATCAATGCTTTTGAGGCCATTCACAGTCACTGCAACTTCAATTGCACTACTTTGGCAAGCCTGCTAATGTCATTCAAATGAAACACAACTTTGTGAAAAAAGTAGCCTAGTAATCTCTGCAGCGTGTGCTATAAGTGAGTAATGGTGTAGTGTGATTTACTAGTGAGATAGGATTTCTAATCCCAAACATGGAAAGTGCAAAGGTATGTGTGTTTGTCTAGGGATCAATGCTTTTGAGGCCATTCACAGTCACTACAAATTCAATTGCCCTACTTTGCCAAGCCTGCTGATGTCATTCACTTTGAAATACACCTTTGGGGAATGAATAGCCTGCTAACCTTCATGGCATGTGCTATAACTGCAAAATGCTGTAGTGTGATGTACTTGTTAGGTAGGAGATTTAATCCCAGACATGGCAAGTGTAAAGGTTTTTGTGTTTGTCTGTGCAGGGATCAATGCTTTTGAGGCCATTCACAGTCACTACAACTTCCATTGCCCTACTTTGGCAAGCCTACTGATGTCATTCACTTTGAAATACACCTTTGGGGAAAGACTAGGCCAGAAATCTCTGTGGCGTATGCTATAACTGTGTAATGTTGTAGTGTGATGTATTTATTAGATAGGAGGCCAAATCCCAGACATGGCAACTATGAGACTTGGTGTGTGTGTGTGTGTGTGTGTGTGTGTGTGTGTGTGTGTGTGTGTGTGTGTGTGTGTGTGTGTGTGTGTGTGTGTGTTTGTCATACGTATCCTGTGTGGAGGTAGCTGTGAGTGTGTAACAACAGGACCCATTGGGGAGTGGGTTTTGAAAATTTCTTATATGGTGGGCCTATTATATGTCACAATGTCCACCTTACAAGGATAACAGATGTCAAACAGCAGAGAGGCTGGGGTAGACAATCCATACCCCTACATGTGACGTCATGGCTTGGCAAACAATATAGGCAACCCTTGTATTATTCAGAGAACACTCTCCACCCATGTCTCATACACAAACACACTCGGCTAGGCAACAACCACTATGTTGGTAGTTCCCTGCATATTGCCCACAGGTAGTAACCATGGTGTGTTTGCAGTGGACTACAGAAAGCATGGCACCCTGTCCCATCCCTACAATAGGCAAATCATTGCATACAGTGCTCCTTCGTTATATTCCCCACTGGACGCCTGCAACAACTGTAGAGCCAGCAAATGTAACCCTCAAAGGACATACCATGCCTTATACACATGCCCTGTATGGACAGATGCCACTGACATCAGGGAATACCTGCATTATGCTGTCAATGTAGGTGCAGGGTCAACCTGGTGTCCATTGCCAGTTCTCACCACATGAGACCAGGAATGCCACATCTGATGATAATAATCTGTCTACACAACATGCCACAGACACCCCAGGTACACTTCCACATGTCACAGAACATGCATGTGGGACATGTGCACATCCCAGACACCGTCCATGTCATGGAATATAGAACACATACATGGCAAACATTGCACAGCACTGGCTACCCACAATAGTAGCCCAGATGACTGGATGGTGAATACAATATCCACCTGTGTGGGCCAATCCAGACACTACACCCCTGAGCCACACTGCAGACCATTGTCATGTGGCCCGATGCCAAGGTATACCCTTTACCTAGCCTTGTACAGCCTTCTGACACAGTCAACCACTACACACCTGTGAAGCAATGCACCCATGCATGTCAGTACTGGCAAACCTGTGTCTGTGTGGCCGTGGAGTATAACGATTTGGATGCCACTCACACTCACTACACCTCCCAATGGCCTAGTGAACAATGCCTTCTGATGTCAAACACCTTGACATACCCTTTACCCATATATCATCCTGATAACCCCTGTGGTGCATGTGATAAATACATATTACAGTATTGTGGCAAACTAGCTAGTTAGGAAGTCTAATCCTGACCCTGCCAGCTGTGATAATGTGTGTGAGTTCCTGAGACAGTGTGGCTGTGTTGACCTTGACACCTGTTCATGTGGATAGGCACGTGTACTACAACTACCTTATCCCTCCTTTATCACTGTTACAAATGTCACTCACCATCGAATATACCTTTGGACAACTCCTCAACATGTAAGCTCTGTGGTGCATGCAATAACTGCATAGACATGTGATAGCAATACATAGGCAGGGGTTTAAGACCCCGTACTGGTAAGTGTGTGACACAAACATGCTTAGGTTTTACTCTCCCACCTCCTCCCTGTCTTACTTTGTCTCTGTCTCTTTCACTCCCTCTCTGGTGGATGTGGAGAAGTACACCTGCTTTGCTTAGACAGCAACTTGCATTTTGTAAGTGATGCTCATGATTAGCTGATGGCCTCTGCATGAATTGCAGTTCCCCACTAGCGGATTGCATGTGGAACAGCTGTGGTAACATTCCCATAGCCAATTGCATATAAACGCACTCCTATAACTAGGAACATCATGTAGGTGTTGGCGCTTTTCATTCACTGTGAGCAGGACTTCATGTCGGTGTTTGGCAAACAGCATTACAGATGGTAGTGGGATATACCTCTAACAACATACACTGTGGAGACAGGCCAACAAACAGGAGGGGGATGTTCCAGACATGACTAGAGAATGTAAGTGTTGTTCTTCTGCATTTGGAGTAATGCTGGTTTAACAGGGTTTGTGTGGATATGTCTGGTCTACATGATTTAATACCTGTCATGACAATGTTATGTGTTTGAGGAAACTCCCACCTGTATGGTTATCTGCAGACTGGCCAGTGTTTGGAGTCTTATGCTTCTTTTATTACTCACAGATCACCTATCTTAGACCTGCAGAAGCATAGTCTGATGATGGCAGTCAGTACACGGTGACAGCCATGAGAGTTACTGACTTCATATCCCTCATAGGACATATGTAACAACAAAACCTGTTACTACAGTAAATGTATGAGGGTATCACAGCAACATACCAATATTGGCCCAGTGTTTGTGTCTCCAGCCACAAGTCTGTCAACCTTTGTACATATGTCATGCAGTAAGAGGTGCATATGTTTTGTATACTATTATTTATTGACATCATACTTGATAACAAGCCAGTCAGATATCAGTCTGCTAGACATGTTATGTACAGTAGGGGTTATATTTGAAGACATAAC
>NC_056725.1:181138675-181153675 GCF_019279795.1 Protopterus annectens | reverse complement strand
CAGTATTCTCTGTGTAGTGCATCAACAGCTATGCTTCTGTGTGTATTACACACAAACATGTGGAGTGTACTACCCAGTACAACTACCATTGTCAGCTGTAGAATGGCTGCTAACAGCAGCCGCCATTCACTCACCTGTATACACCACCCTCAGACCTATCGGCCATGTGGCAAAGGCAGTAACTGTTATACAGACCTGTGACATGTGTTCAACTGTACCCAGGATATGGCACAGCCATGGTGTCACCACAGTGCCATACCCCTTGTGGGATATGACAGCAGACCATCCTCTTGCTGACACATGGACACCTACAATACTAATGGATAACATTATGAAGACCACAATCACTCAGTGTTACTAACAGCTATAATGCATCATGGCTGGACAGCTACACTACCTGACATGTAAACATTAAACATTACTGCTGACAACATGTTACACAGAAGTACATTGGTACACTGTAGTACAGTCACCGTGTGCAAGAGAACCATATTAGCCTGTCCCTGCATCAATGTTATGGATGACGGGGATGTGGCACAGGTATCATCATATGCACAGGGTGTGTTGTTGGTTTGCCAGAGACCTAAGGTGGGCCATACGTTTGACACCATGTGTGTGAGTGAGGGGGGTTACATTACTAATATGGCTATGGTGATGTGGTGTGTGTAGGTATGGGATTGCCCTAGGTGTGTTTGTATTGTGTGTGGGTATGCATGCACACAGTTCTGCCATGTGGCTGCCGTATACAGGTGTTTGTTGGACAGCTGCAGACCATACCTGGCAGGGTGTGCAATTCACCACCTCATGCCAGGGACATGAGAACTGTGCCTGCCAGGGGTTCCACGGGCACGTCCAGGTACAAGCCTCTATATGCTACTCTCCCCTGATGATGATGACATATGTCTGCTAGAAGCAGGTCCCTCCTGGGACTGGCCAGGGCCATGTGCACATGGCCTGCTGTGGTGTGGTGTGGACAGCACCACCCCTGCAGTGCTGGGGCTGGTACTGCCACTACAGGAGTGGCTTGGTGTCCTTGCACATCCACGTCATCCTCCGGATGTTGGTGTTGCTGGCCTACATCAACATGGCCATCACATCACTCCCACCACATGCTCTAGCATGGACAATCCATAGTCGAGGAGGCCCACCATCGCACCCCACCATCTATCCATGACCTCTGTATAATAACGGAGGGCACCTGCAAGATCACAGATGTTGTCACTTACAGCTGTAAAAGCAGCCCTCTGCAGCCTCAGACCCTGTGTCTGTTGTACCTTTACATACATGCCTGCGCCTCCATGACAGCCTGAAACATGCATCTGGTGGTATCAGATGTGGCACTTCTGCCAGGGGCACGATGATCAGTGGCCCTCCCACAAGCACCCCTGTACACCTGCCTATGTGGTACCCTGCCAGACATCCAGCAATGGCTGCTGTGTCCAGACAAAGCAGCCATAGATACCCCACTGTCCTGTACACTGCCACCAACTGCCAACTGTCCCTCTGCTATGGCCACTGGTTATGGGGTATCTATAGGCACTGAGACTGTGTGCAGGGATGGGGTTGATAACAGGGGGATGTCAAACGATGGCGCAGTTTCAGCTTCTGACAGCCCCACCTGTGCCTCAACACACCTATCATCATTTTCAGTGTCTATATGGACACCAACATCAGATTGCATGCAGGAGGGACTCTGACCCACCTCGCCACCTAATAGGGGAAAACAAGAAATGCACTTTAAGACCTGTATCTCATTACTTAACAGTACACACACACACACACACACACACACACACACACACACACACACACACACACACACACACACACACACACACACACACACACACACACACACACACACACACACACACACACACACACAGAGGGAGAGACATTCCACCATAATACCTATATGTCCCTGAGTTTACAAGACTGTCCCATATTTATTCTCTTAAGTTCCCCATCCTGTCTCACATTTGGAAACTTACACTCATTAATACCAATCATTAACATATCATTCTTCTAATTACCTAGACAAATAACCACAAAACATGACCTGTTACTCCATTACCTCTTTGACTTGATTGGAGTCGGTTTTACAAGGACTCACCGCTGTCATCCAGTGTTTACCCTGGGTTTGTCCAGACATTGTGAGCATGGCCCCCATATGCTAGGGGCTACTACAGTCACTCAATAATGTCAAGCACTGGAGTGTCATATGTAACTATTCCTCAGTGGATGCAAGATATGTTGCTCTATTAACTTATTATGTGGACAACAGTAATATTTGAATACAATCACTGGTGTGTTCTAGTAATTCCCCAATGCATCTGTAGTGCTGCATATGTGGGTATTCTTTCACCTTTCTGCTAATTGCAGTTTTAACAGTGTACCTGGTGTCTAGTTTCCCTCCTAATGCATGTTTCATGCTACAGACCTTATTATACTATCAGCTGTCCTGAGGTTACATATCAGACAAGTATTCCTGGTGTCTCATGTGTCAGTCCATGTCCATGTACTGCACGATTCCAAAGGGAAGTCAAGACATATGAGCAACCCCAAATTCACACATGTGCATACATGGACACACACACAAACACACACACACATACACATACACATCCTGCATGCATCAACCCCCATCCACTCCACTCCACCAGATTGCACTTACAGACAAAATAAACCTCCACACACACACTTACAGGTGAGGTTGCATGAAGATATTTCACACAGACCTCCCATTACCCATCTGTCAACATGCATAACATATGCTACTCAACAGCATGCAGTGCAGCTATAGTCAATCTATGCTAGCAACAGTATACATGTGTGTGGTGCGTGGGCTGTGTTAGTAGGTGATGCCCCTTCCCCTGGAAAACACTCCACCCATGTACACAGTATTGCTGTGCAACTGTTCAGCACCCTGCCATGTACTGTGCACCATACCTCACACTTTGCTGAATGTGTATTACTGTGTCACTTATGTCTGCTCTGCTGCTCACAGCCTCTATGTGTCTGCCCAACACATACCTGGGATGGTATCTGGGCAGAAGTCAGTTTTGAATGCCTGCTATCTGATTTACAGATGTCATCATCAGCGGTGTATGTATGACCAATATATTACAATTACACTGGCAACCTTCAAACCTTACAGTGGCTATGGGGAGTGTACACACCCTTATTTATATGATGCCCTCTTCCTTGATATGCCATGGGACCACATTATTGCATGTGTTAACATTACATGAGCCTGATATGTGACATATGTCCTGTACAATTAAATGCAGTGTCAAACAAATCTGTTAGTTGTGCTGATGCTGCTTGAGATGCATACACTTCGTGGGTGCATATGTGTGCACACCCTTGTCATGATGGTTTGTTGCACCTACTGTTATGTGTACTACAGCAGTCACTATTCCTCACAGGGTTATACTAGCATGGGTCATCTGCATTTGCCAGTATATGGTCAGTCTGTCCTACACATGTCCCCCAACTCTGCATGATTGCATGGTCATCCCTTGGAGTTCATACACTGCCGTCACTATTGCTGTGGAGTCAGGGTTATTTCTGCTACAGTTCCTGACTGTGTACAGATACAGCCATTCATAGCATCCTTTGGTTCCCTGCTGCAGTGCACTATTGTATCATGATAACACCCCCTCTCCACTTTCAGCCTTTTTGCAGATGCTTGGCAACTATGGCCTACACATGTGTGTCAGTTTGCAGTGTCCCAAACACTGAACACCATGTGTAACAGCCTAGTCCCAGCTAATGAATGGCAAACATACAGGTGTACACTGGCACTGGCATGGTACAGATGTGGGTGGTGGGCCTAAGGTGGGGTGAGGTTTTGATTGTGCCGCACATGTATCGTACATGATACTCTTTGTAGGTTTCCAACGTGATCTTGGTACACCAGTACACATTGCAATGCATGCCTTTTGGGGACCTCTTCTGTTATGCATATGCTACCTGTAGAGAGGCCAGGCTGATGTTTCCTGTG
Source organism: Protopterus annectens (assembly GCF_019279795.1). Taxonomy (NCBI): domain Eukaryota; kingdom Metazoa; phylum Chordata; order Ceratodontiformes; family Protopteridae; genus Protopterus; species Protopterus annectens. The sequence continues at coordinate 181,149,669 of NC_056725.1, read as the reverse complement.
GTACAACTGTCACATCTGATTACCCTAACCCATGAGCCATATGTTTGCAGAGTCCAGGCAATTGCTGACACGGGTACTGCACAGCCCATACTTGCTAGACATTCCTGCAACCCCCTCAGTGTTGTGGCATGTTACTAGGCAGCCTGCATGACTGGTTTGCTACATGTAACATCATCTGTCTTGGATGACCATCAGTTTATTTCCTACATTATTCCTGTCCCATACATCCTCGCTACATACATGACTGTCTGCACTGTTTGCCATGGTATATGCAATGGTGAGGTATGGCTACATGTCCAACTCATGGGTGCTACCTGTTGGGTATGGGGCCCATGCCATGGCATGTAAGATGTGTGCAAGCCACGGCTGCCTCTATTGCAGGTAAGTGTGCACATTTGATGGCCAAACGTTTTGGACAGCAGACCAATTCTTGGTGTGACAATGGGGACGTGTACTTGCTGGAAGGTGCATTTCCATGACAAATTCATGCAGTCAGTACCTCAACAGCTGTTTCCACTATATTTTATCTGGAGTGTGTGCACACATATGCTTCCAGTGTTTGTGAAGGTATGTATTCCCGATATTTGCTGTCCTAACATACGATTCCATGTTACACACTCATTGCTCATGTTAGGACCACATTGCAGCTTGTAAGGGTTGTGGACCGCAGTATTGTGATATGCCGTAATGTAGCTCTGTAACAGTTGCCATTGTAATACTGGTACATACACTGTTGTAGCACTGTATAAAGGTGATGTTTCACACATGTCCCTACTGTAGGCCATTTGTCCCACCATTATTGTCATCTCTGTGCAAACATTTTGCAATGACAGAATGTTAGTTATATTTCAGGAGTCTGACATACCCTTCAGATACACCATCATGATGACCACTGTGATGCAGTGTAGTGCAGTTAACAGCAACAATAAGTGAACATGTATAGCATGCATTATGGGTAGGTGTGTTAAATGTGTGCATGAAATATACCATATCCATAACATGACCGGTGTATTGGCAAACCTGAACAAGCACCATACTCATCAGCTACAGGCTGTTACCTTGGAGGTATACCAGAGGGACCTACATAAGTATGTCAGAGATGTGATGTCAGTAGCCACAGCTGTGGCATTGGTACAGGATGAGTGCAGCACTACAGTACATCAACAGTACAAGCTTACAATACTACAGCTTATGCACATCTGTTTATTACTACTACGCAGCAACAGACTATATATATATATATATATATATATATATATATGTCATATCACATATAGGTTCATAGGTAGGTACTAGGCTATCGGCCCAAGGGCCTACGTAAGCCTAGCCAACAAGGTTCTCTGGCTTACTCCACCCAAGAAAGTTATTTCCCTGTGCCACTGTCGAGCAGAGACACAGAAGTGATCCCTGGGGTGTATTTCCTATTTCCCATACACTCATCAAGATTTTTCTTGAAGAGTGCTAATGAAGAACTTTGCATGACATAGATGGGTATCCTGTTCCAAAGTATGGAAAGTCTGTGGGATAGGAATCTATCCCTCCAGCATGTCCTGTTTATTGTGGTGACAAGGTTTAGGTCCCTAGAGAGTGTAGCTCGGAGGGATTGGGATTTCTTTAGGTGTACCATGTCCAACAAATAAGAGTTTGACATAGCTTTATATGTTAGGCAGAGATCACCCCGGAGTAGGCGATATGCTATGGAGTAAAGCTGGAGTTTTTTGAGGTGGTCAGTGTAGGGCATTTGTTTGAGGCAAGTAATCCTCTTTGTGAGGTACTTCTGTGGCCTTTCCAGCTGCTGCAGATGTCTTGTGAGGTACATTCCAAAAGGGGCATTGTACTCTATAATGGGTCTAATGAGTGTTGAATAGAGGGGAACAATGACCTCTTTTTTCCTGGATGAGAACCCTTTTATGATCAGGTGTGCCACGTAGAAGGACTTCCTGACTACTGCGGTAATGTGACTATCAAATGAGAGACTACTGTCCACCTGGGTCACAAAGTCTCTTATCACGCATTCAGTGTTAAGTAGATTGCTGCCTATGTGCTAGTTCATGGGTACAGAGTTTTTACCAAAGGGGATGACACTACACTTTTTGGCATTGAGCTTGAGGCCATGGCTCTGATACCAGGCATCTGTCTCAGTGAGGCCCTTCTGTAGGATGTCCCCATCATTTGTGGACCTGACTATGGCTCCTAGTTTGCAGTTATCTGAGAACTTCATTAGCCAGGGGCCTTCTGTGTTAGCCTGTACTTCAGAGAAGTAGATACCAAACAGGAGAGGTCCCAGGACAGAACCCTGTGGTACTCCCCTTGTCACTGCTTTGAGGTCAGATTTGGAGTCCGTAACTTTTACAGTGTGGGTTCTGTCAGTGAGCCAGTTGGCAACCCATCTTGTGACGTAGGGATTTATACCTAGTTTAGTGAGTTTAGCTATAATTCCAGAATGGGGGATGGTGTCAAAAGCCTTGGTGAGGTCAAGATAGGCTGTGTGAACCACCTTACCCTCATCTATGGCTTTAGTGACTGCCTCAAAGAAGTCAATCAGGTTCAGGAGGCATGATCTGCCTTTCACAAACCTGAACTGGGTGGGATCCAGAGTTTGGAGGTTACCAATATCTTTGTTTATGAGTTCCATGATGATATGTTCCATGGCCTTACAGAGACCAGGCTCGTCAGGCTAATAGGTAAATAGTTCCCGGGATCAGTGGTGGCTCCTCCTTTGTGTAGTGGGATAACTGTTGCTGTGCACCATTCAGTGGGCACAAAGTCAGATGCGAGGCTATTATTGAATATGGTGCTTAGGTGGGGAGCCAGTTCGTTCTGAAGTTCATGTAAAATGCAGCCTGGATGCTGTGTTTGTGGCTATAGAGAGTGCAGCTTTTAGCTGCATAGTTGTGAATACAGGGACTCTGCATTCTTCCTGTATAGATATGGGCCCTTTAGGGGGTGAGAGGGGGGTAAAGTTAGCACGGAACTTATCTTCCAAGATGTTGGCAATATCAGTTGGTTCTGCAATTTTCTTGCCTTTTTGCTGTAACTCAGAGCAGATCTGGGTGTTGCCATCGAGATTCTTGACATAGCTATATAATGCTTTGTGGTTGTCCTTGGAATTAGGGGCAATTTTGTTTTTGTAGCTAGCTTTGGAGGATCTTATAAGGGATCTCAGCTTCTTACTGAGGCTGACCAGGGAGCTCCTGCACTCATGGGATTTTACTCTCTTTTGCAACAGTTTCTTCCTTCTGTTGTACAGTTTGTTTATGGCAGGGGACCACCAGATTGGCTTCCTTTTTTTGGAGGATAGTGCCTTGGTTCTGTTTGAGATAGCACAATCCATGCACTCTTGTAAGTGCTTATAGAGTGCATTTGTGTAGGATTCAGCAGCTGTAATTGTATTGTCCATCTGCATGGGTGTCATGAAGTTCACCACTTCTGTCTTAAGAAGCATGAAGTTGGCTTTTGAGAAAATTTTTTACTGTAGTTTCCTTAAGGGGGGGGGGGTGGGGGCAGGATGTTAATATCAAGGGTGATTAGCTTATGGTCGGATTGGCCCAATGAGGAGTTGACTTCAGGTGTGGAACACCGGTCACTCATGTTGGTAATGACTAGGTCTAGGATATTGTTGCCCCTGGTGGGGGTGTGGATAAGTTGATCCAGGGTATTGGAGTCTATGAATTCCAGAAAGCGTTGAGCTAAGGAGTTGGTACACAAGTAGTTTTCCCAGTTAATGGTGGGGTAGTTGAAGTCGCCCATTATTAGCGTGTTTGGTTGAACCCTAATATTTTCCAGTACATCAAGAAAAGAGGAGTGGGAATCCTGTGGCATGGTAGGGGATCTCTAGCAAGCTACAATATGGATTGCAGTTTTGCCCAGAGTTAGTTGCACTTGGATAACCTCGGATGCATTATGCTGAGCAACTAGCCTGGAGGTGTGGATATCCTTAATGAATATGGACACACCTCCGCCATTGGTGTTTCGGTCCAAGTTACATGGCCGAAAAGTGTTGTATGAGTTATAGCCTGATAGTGCAGGGGTGCTCTCTGGAGCCTTGAACCAGATCTCAGTCACTGCACAGATATCGATGTTCTCCATTTTAAGGAATGCCTCGAGTGAGTGCATTTTGAGATTAGACTTCTAGCATTGAGTAGCATTACCCTCAGTTTTTGCTTTCCTGTTCCTGTTATGGTGGTGAATTTGTTATTTGAACCTTGCCTAAAAAGGCACTATGGGGGCAGCAAGAGCCTTGGCCCATATCCGCAATCCCAGGGGTAACAGGTGGAGGCCATCTGTGGCAAAGCATCATGGTCTGTCGACCATGTCATCCCAAGCAAACAGATACTGGATCCCCTTAGAATGACACCAGAAGCTTAGCCAATTGTTGAAGTCAATCATTTTGTCCTTGTACTGCAGTATCATTCTGGGCGATGGCAAAATGCTACTTAGGGCTAGGGTCATACCTGCCTGGGCTATAAGATCGGAGAGCTCTTCCATTTCTCTTTTCATGTAGTCCATGGAGGTACATCTTAGGTCATTCACACCAACATGAACAATGACAGAGTCATATTTTTACTTGTTGTGGAGTGACCTGAGTGCATGGGTTATGTGGCGGATCCTGGCACCCGACAGGCAGCTGATAGTAACCTTCTCCTTGTTTAGCCTGGTGAGTGGGACATCAGTGTGCCTAACTATAGAGTCGCCTATGACTTGTGAGTTGGGGATGTTGTTTTGCCTTATTGGCTGTGGTTGAGTGGCACACTGAGTCTGTTGCCTATGTGTCATTTGGGTTTTGTTGGGGGATGGAGGTTGCTTGCATTTCTGCTTTGGAGGTCTCTGTTGCTTAGACAGATTATTACTGAGTGCCTCCGCGAATGTTTTTGTGTTACTATGTGTGGATTTTGGTGGTGCACATTTAGTGAGACTATGTGATGAGTGTGGTGTGGTGCAAATGTTTACCTTCTCCTCATGACTGTCAAGTTCAGTCTTGGTTGGAGATAGCTTTACCTCCAATTTGGCTAGATAAGTGCATCTCTCACAGGTTGTAGTGTTGGGTGGTAGGAGGAGAGGGTTGTCTGTGTACATGAGGCAATTCTTACATTGCCGCAAGATGCCCAAATTCATCAGATAGACAGGAGATAACACTAGGAGCTGACCCTTGGACATGCCTGAATAAAAAACTATTTTCCTCTAGATAAGTGAGGAAAGTGAGTACAAGAGCTGTTTTTCTCTAAGCAAGTGAGAAAAGTAAGTACAAAAACTGTTTTCCTCTAGGTAATGTAGGTAATGAGGAAGATTGAGTGCTATAGTAATTAGTAGCTTATTTAGTGCTTACAAGTTCTGAACAAGTGCTGAGCATGAATAAGCAAATTTAAGTGCCAAAACTAAGAATCTGTATCTGCACTAGATGAGTTACAGGATAGAAACAAGTGCAAATGCAGGCTTTCAAATCAGAAAGTTGAGAGAGATTGCCCAAATGGCCAATAACTACAATTTCTGGGCCAGAACCACTCCTTATGTGTTAGACAGGTTAGTTAGTGCTTACCACTCCCACTGATAAGCTAGAAGGCTTCCCTCCAACACAGAAAGGCTTGGGGGGCTCCGAAACTTACAAACAGTCCTGGATACAGCAAATCTGTATTTGGAACACTAGTTACAGGAAAGGTAGGAAACAAGCTTACAGTTTTTTTTACAGAAAAGTAGCAAAAACAGTAGTAAAAACAACTCACATGCAGTGCAAGCTAGCACACTTGAGTATGTAGCAATATTAGACCAAACACAGTTTAAAAAATGCAATTAAATTGAAAAGGACTAAAAGCAAGTGAAGAAAGAGTTTATTAGGTGGAATGTGGTAAAGAAATGGGACTGGGGGAGTGGGCAACTGCAAAAGCCACCAAATTTAAACTACAAACCAACTAGGAAGGGTGGGTGGGACAAAACAGTTTCAACAGAGATCTAAGCAACAACTTACAATACAAACTCTAAAACCACAAAAATATACTCAGCTCTGTATATTTTTCAGATCAGTCTCTCAGAACAGTGAGACAACAGTTTCAACAGAGATCTAAGCAACAATTAACAAACTCTATAACCAAAAAAATATATACTCAGCTCTGTATATTTGCAGATAGTCTGGAAGGCAGTCTCTCAAAACACAGGTTCCAGCAATTAAATGCAGGCTGTTACTATGCATGATCTAACTGTACAGATGTGGATGGATATGCAACAGTGGTCTACTGATGTGCCCTGTGGCGTTATCTGCACGCTCCTCTGCCATTGTGTGGGTAGCACCCACCTCCACTATACTCTCCGTCAGGTGTTGTGTGTGTGAGCGGGCAGGTGCCTCGAGGCTGGCAAGGAGCTCCTCAACATGTGTCAGGGGGATGGATGGCATGACACCCCCTGTTGTGAGCTGATCCCCCCCTGACTGCAGCAGCACACCAACAGGCATTGTGAAGTAGGTCAGTGCAATGATGCCAGACCTGCTCATAACTGCAGTTATGCAGGCCGACATCATTTACCCTGTAGACAATATCATTCCACAGCGCAGTCCGCTCCTGCTGCTCATGCGCTGTTTGGCCAAACAACACCTGGTAGTGCTGCATCAGGTGTGTGATGATGACTTCATTCTTGTCCACTGTATAAACAGGAAGCCTCTCACGGGACATCTTGCCTGAAAGATATAAAGATGGAAAGAGGTCTGAGCAACTCATACAGCAAGGTTATCATAGTTCTTAATACACATCTCTAGCTCCCCCCCACCATACCTGCAACAACAATCTGATCACACAACTCAATAGGTATGTCTACAGAATTCCTACCATTGGGACATATATGGTATTGTACAACACTCTGTGATATGTGTTTGTAGCCATGTTCCCTGTGGGAACACTATCATTGCTGACCTGTTATGGACAATGTCACCTGCATGCCATTGTAAGGGCCACTATGGTTCCATATATGCATGTGGTCTGTTTGCTATGTGATTGCTGCACATCTTTTATTTTGTGTTATTGGGGATATCTATGCCTGCTGTTGGACATGATCCGGGAATGTGTAGACCATTACTACCCACATATGTTCTATAACAGTGACACAATAACATGTTTAGGAAACAGTTGCCAGCAGAACCACCTCTCCCACCTCATATGGCCATGTTACCAGGCCACATTACATGTGGGACCCACCCTGGTGCCTCCTCATCTACTGGTCCTGCACTACCTTCAGGTGGAACCACCTCAGGGGATGGTGCCCCCCCCGGGAGCACACACAGACACAACCCTGTCATCAGAGGTCAGGTCCAGGGTATGGTGCATAGGGAGCTCCACAGAGACTTGGGGGATGTGCTACAGCACCTTGCGGCCCTAAGTACACACTCACAGGGTCCACATGCACCTGCTGCTCAGCCTTCAGCCCAGGCCCCTTCAGGGCCGTGAAGCTGATGTTGTGACTTGCCATGGGTGGGGGCTTGTTCCCATTGTTTCCATATGGGGGCTCATGGGGCTTCCACATTGCAGATGACACTTCCTATCCAGGGTGTTTACCCACCATGTGTCAAATACTGCCCCTGTAGGCTGTCTTCTCTATCTTCCAACCCGACTCACCTCCCAAATATACCTGCTATCCTTCCACAAATTCCCAAGACCATCTTCACAAACAAGGGCAATGTGTTCTCAACATGGGGTTCACATGTGACATAACTGTCCATGTTGCACACACTTACTGCTGTATATATATATATATATATATATATATATATATATATATATATATATGTGTGTATTGATGTGTGATGTTCCCTCACACATAGCATGCAGCACTGTGATGCAAAACTAGGGGACATGTATTTATATAAATATGTGTGTGTGTGTTTGTATATATGTAGACATGCACATATATATTGCTATATATGTGTAGATATATATTATGTGTTTTGTGTATGTAGACATATATATATATATATATATATATATATATATATATATATATATAGATAGATACATATAGGTGTCTATATATCTGTAGACATACATTTATATATATATATATATATATATATATATATATATATATATATATATATATAGATATATATATATATATATATATATATATATATATATATATGTATATAGATATGTATATATATACATGAGGTGCATTCAGACATCAGGTCCACACTCTCTAACTCTCCTTCCTGCACAGCTGCACTGTTTTACCTTGCTACAACACAGATAGGTGCCACATGCGGACACAGCCTAACATTAGGGGGGCATATATAGGGACAGATTGCAGGTAAGCCTATTACACACCTATGGCATTTCTGCATGCTACATTACACGTTAACCTGACTGTCCTGCAAGTGGTGGGCTCTGGGCCCCATGTGTCCATAATAATGGCATTACTTCCACCACCAGCTATTGGCCACACTAATATGCATTTTTTGCATTACACAACACACACTGTGATGGCTTCCATCTTGTAAGTCAGTGCTGATCTGCACAGTTGACATGTATGGTGCACTACCCACGGGGACAGACACTATTGTCCATAGCAGTTGTTCAGCTGGACATCATTACAACAACAACACCTGACGGCACATATAAATAATTCCACATCCTCTATCCCATTATTATGGGCCAAATACTACATTCAGTTACATGTGTATATATATATATATATATATATATATATATATATATATATATATATATATATACTTCACATACCAGCTGTGGGAATGATGTCTGTTATGTATAGTTTGCTGGATCGATGTTTTTTTTTTGTTGTGTTTTTTGTTTTGGCTTTGGTTTTCACTCTGTCTCTCCCTCTCTCTATCTCGGTCTGTCTCTCCAGTAAATGGATTGAGCTGCTTTAAATAGATTGCAGCATAGTTATGTAGATGATGCACACGATCATGTGATAGCCTCTGCACCAATCAGTGTCCTCCACTTGCTACCTGCATGCAGCATGCTGTGTAGTGCTTCCAGTTACCACTGTCATGGCAACCCACTACTATAAATCCCTACATCATGAGGGCGTTGTCCCTTTACCTTTCCTGTATGGAGGACATTATTCCTGTGTGTGGGCAGCAGGGTTACAGACAGCAAGTAGTAATACCTATTACAATAGGACTTGCAGACTCAGGTCAGCTACATATTTCTATAAGGTTCCAGACCTATAGACAGTGTGAGTAGTGTTTTATGGAATGTAGAGCACCACTGTTACAGGGTTTGTATGTGCATACTACTTTAACATGGAATGCAGTCTGTCTGCATAGCTCTCAACTGTAGGCCTATCCAAATGATGGCCAGAGATGTGCCTGTTATGTTTTGTCTGTCCACCACACAGGTCTTGTGTCAGATATATCACTGGCATTGTGTGTGTTGAGTGCTATTAGTACATGGCTACATCCATTTGTGTTTCTGACTTCATATTCATGACTAAGGGTATGTTGCAGACTATCCTGTAACACCAGCAACTTTCTCACTGTATGCCAATGCTATTTCACATATGGGCCTGTGTTCTGGCCTGTGTCCTCCACCTATATACCAGGCTTTGTCCATATGACATGCAGTAAGGGGTTGTTATGTAGTGACCTGTGATTATGTCATGCTGACATTCCTGCCATCATCCAAGTGCTGTTGTGGCCCCCATACATATTGTGGGGTAGGGTCCAAATATCAGACAAAAAGAAACACCAGATGTATCACAGCAACGTAGTTTATTAGAATACTAAGCACTTTCAGGGATCTAACCCCTTCATCAGACTACATGTGAGTAAACCTTACAAAGTTTAAATAGTGAGATCAATTAAAAACAATTCACAGTGACATAATTCACTTAAACAGACGTATATACTGAAATCAACAGTAATAAGATAACACATATAAACATCCCCATATTATATATAAAAACAATATGTGCAAACTCTGCATATAAGGAAACAAATCAAATTGCAAAAAAACAATCTACATTTAAAAATACTGTAGTCTCAAAATCCTTAAGACAAACAAGGGGGTTTATCGGCACTGAATAGCATAATCCATCTCTGAATAACATGGTGTCCCTGGAACCATTTTTAAAAGCTAAGCCACTCAGACACTAAATAGGCCATCAGTCAGTTTTTTATGCTTGGGCTGTTTTTTTTATATGTAAAGTTTGTATATTTTAGTTAGCGTATATAATTTAGCAATTTAGCAATGCTCATATATGCACAGCTTATAGACATTTGGACATCCACATATGGAATATTTTTATTGTATTTACTATAGTTGGTTCTAGCAGATCGTCTTAAGGATTTTGAGACTACAGTATTTTTAAATGTAGATTGTTTTTTATAATTTGATTTTTAATTGATCTCACTATTTAAACTTTGTAAGGTTTACTCACATGTAGTCTGATGAAGGAGTTGGATCCCTGAAAGTGCTTACTATCCTAATAAACTATGTTGCTGTGGTACAGTTGGTGTATCTTTTTGTCTGATATACACTGAATTTGTACACAGGCTGTTTTATTAGTTGGAGATAATTTTTGCTTAGGGTCCAAATATGTGTGGGCTTCAGCTGCACAAAACATGTGTGTCCTTCTGCAGTCCAGAGGTCAGTGTATGCAACAGTGTTATATGCCCCTGTAAGTCAGTCTGTGGGGGGATGGGTATGCACCATATATAACCTAGGCTGTTACAACATGTGAGGGATATCGGTAGTAAGCCACCTTAAGGTATATGGCTGTACATTACTGTACATTTCTCCTTGGGAACATTGGTGGCCTAGTGCTTACTGTCATACAGACTGTTCTGTGTGTCAGTGTGATTGTGATGTTTTCAGTTATGCACTGTTATGTAACAATCTTATTGTTATTGCAGATCACTAAAACCAATAACTCTGCTGGTGAAGCACTATTCTCTTGCACCATAGCCAAATTATGGAACTCCCTCCTACCCACAATTACCTCCGTACCATCATGCACCCACTTCAAAATTTTACTAAAAGCGCACCTAA
>NC_056725.1:181118675-181133675 GCF_019279795.1 Protopterus annectens | reverse complement strand
CTCCTCCCTCTGTGCCTCAGACTGTTGACAACTGACCCTCACTGATATTAGTCTAATAAAATTGCTACCTCTCACTTTGAGGATATGGCACTCAAATATAGCTCAGGGCTCTTCCAATGCATCAAAGTCTTGGATTCCGTTGTATGCTTTATTTTAGTGTCCTGCAGAAAAATGGATCTATGTTTACCCATTGAACGAAATGTTAATCGAACGGTTATTTAATGAACACTAAGCCTCAAACATCCCTTTTATCAAACAGTTATATCATCGTAAAAACATTAATTGAACTGTAATAGCTGGCTAAAAAGTAGAAAGTATGGCACTGCATAATGTAAACCAACAAAACCTGCTGTAACCCAGGAAGATGGGGGGCTGTGCCCCCCACACTCCCCCTGACTATATATACCAACTCTGAGATAGCACTACAGTGGGGAAAAGGTCAAAGTTATAAAAGGTTTTGTTTAGTTTATGTTATGCAGTGCAGTAATTTCTTCTTGTTGGCCAACTATTACAGTTTGATGAATGTCTTGACGATGATTTGACTGTTCGGTTAAAGGGATGTTTGAGGTTTAGTGTTCGTTGAATAGCAAATAAATTAAGTTTTCATTCCATTGCTAAACATAGACCCCAAGAAAATTATCTGTGTCTTAATAATCATTGAGAGTTCCAGAAATAGCTCTAGCTTTAATAGCAATTGAACTAATTTTAACATTTCTGGATACAAGTTTAATATCACCATTCTTGAAACCCCTTGGCTTCCCTGTATCAAATCCTATCTATAGATAACCCACCACCATTTCTGTCTCATACTGAACTGACTTCACTGGGAAACATCTGATTCAAGTCAAGAGTAGATTGAAGTTCTTCCCCGCTGGCTGTAGGAGATGACTATAATGTCCAGGTGAAGTCTAAAAAGTGTAAGTGATCACCCCAAAGGTGGTTGAGTGTAAGGCAGGAAAGTAGAGAAAGTAAGCTAACCTCAGTCTCAACAGTGATTTGATTACTCATTACATCTATCAGGACCAGCCATCTTAATGTTTAAGGTAATGACTCAGCAAATAACTCACCATCCCCAACTACTTCACTTTGTTCTACACAAGTAAAACAGTACTCAAAACCAGTAAAAACAGTAAAACAACCAGCTCTGACAACAACATCCACACGATATCCATCTCACAAATCCGTTTAAGATGTCTTAGTCAAAAGCAACAAAGTAGCAGGACTATCAAATTGACAGTTAAACAAGAATAGCCAGATAACAAGTCCACTGACTTCTGCCCCAAAATCACTAGTGTCCAAGAAACAATCCACCACAGAGCAATATGTAGGAAAACACACTTTAAGATGAAGAGCAGCTTATTCAAAGTTACTCTTCATGAGGAGTAGAAGAGAAGGGTAATATTTACAAACTGTAAATACGTCCCATCACTAAAGTTTTAGGAATGCAGAAAGTACCCACAGATAACAGAACAATTCAATAGGCTAACATTTACAGAATTAACCATTCAGATTTAGAAAAAATGTAAATAAAGGATGAAGAGGGTATCCTCTCTCTTCCAGGCACTACCTTGTAATGATAAACATTCCTGAAGCTCTCTTGCAAAAAAAATGGTGGCTCTGACATAGAGGCTAAAGGAAAAAAAAAACTGAGAGGTCAATCAACATACCAAAGACCAAAATATGGACTCCTTATGATTAATACATTAATTTAACTAATTACTTTAATTATTTATTTATGTATTTCCTTTGTTTAATGAGAAAGTCTGTCTGGGTGACTTTTCAGTGGCGGCCCAGTGAGAAAAGTTCCACACATAATTAATTTTTTGATACAATAACCTTATAATACAGTAAGACAATCTTGGGACAATAACAGCAAGTTGTAGAGACATACTTATTACTATACAGTAAAGAATACTAAAATCAGCAATAATTATAAACTATACATATTCAAATTAAAGAAAATTATATTTTCAGTACTTAAAAATATGAGTAAATAGTATCAATACACAGTAGTGTGGTTAGCTATAGGCAGAAAAGAAAAGTAGAGAAAACTATGGATGAATAGTGGCAAAAGAAAGATTTAAAAGATATGAGGCTAAGTGGAAAATGTGATGGGTCTTGTGGTGAAAGGGGGTAATAATTGAGGGAAAGTTGGAAGGGCAGAAAACAGAATAAGTATGAGAGGGCTAGTTGAAAGTGTTGCATATCTGAGTTACTATTTTGGATGATATGATGTATTTGGGTAGAAGAGGAATAGGTGATTAATTATTGAAATAGTTATGTGATGCATTTACTTTACTATCGGTATATGCTTTCATGGGGAGGGGCACTGACACAGCCATTTGTCAGCCAAGTAAGATTTGATCAGTGTTTTGAAGGAAAATCAAGAATGTTCTTGCTTTAGTCAGATCACTGAATTTTCCCCTTATCATTAAATTTATCTTAACATATCAAACTTGTGTGAAATACCAATGTTAAAGCATATAAATCCCACACCTCCACACTGCTGTCCCATTAAACTGCCTCCTACAGTCAAATTCCAGAAGATTGGATTAATCAATGCCAAGAGTTACTAAACCCCCTATAAGTGTGAAGTGTAGACTCTTCAGTAATAGCACTCACAGTGTCAATGCAGGATTTTTCCAAAACATCCACTTCCCCTGGAAGTATTTATGGGTTATAAAATTGCATTTCAGTGGAATGGTCATTGCTTGAATCAGAAGCACACTCACAGGGATGCTCAAACTTGTTATTATGCATAGGTTGTTCATGGAACAAACTTTATTTAGGACAGTTTAAGTTAGCTATCTAATCCAGAACATGGACATTTTCTCTTCCTTTCCTGAATGTTCCATTTAGGAGGAGAGATAAACTTTGATCTGTCCTTTTTCTTATTTGTAGTGCCGCGAGTCAGAGAAGGGTGCACTGAATCAGCATGTGATGACTGCATGCTTAAGCCTGGCCCTTTAAGGAATCGGTTTGCTCACGAGTAGAGTGAAGTTGACATTGTGTACACCCTATTGCCAAGAAAAATGTGCCTAGAAAATGAAGGTCAACTGCATAGCCCAAAACCTGCAGGCATGAAGGCATTGCACCACTTCTTTCCTTTTTGGCATATAAAGAAATTCGATAGACCAGAGTAATCCTGGCTTTGTACCCAGTCATTTTAAAGCCCTTGTCTTGCTCTCTAATATTATGGAGTATGGCCTTCCTATCTATGTAAGACAAACATTTAAAAACAAACTGGTGTGGCATATTGTTAATAAAATTGTTTCGCATAATTCTAAGAGCTTCTTCAACTGGTGCTGCTGAGGTACCTAATAAATTACACTGCTTCCTTTTCACAAAAACTATTGGGTTTACCCCCTCCACATTCTCTGGGAGCATGATCACTCTGAGGCTTTTGCAGCTTGTCCAGTTTTTCAAGTCATCAATGTCCAGCTCCCACCTTGAGATGTTAACAATACATCTTGGCTGTTTCTAAAGCAGGAGGGAGCAATGGCTCCATCTGCTATTAAGTAAAAACTGCACTAATGAGCTGCAAGTGAACACCAAAAGAAGCAAGAATGGATTCATTTGGTGAGCATCCACAGTGGTTGATTTAAGGATCTCCAAGAACTTCTCCAATGTTGCATTGAATTGCTTTATGCTCTTTTGACACCCGGGCAGGTTCCACCACAATATTGTGAGAGGTAGGAGAATTCTACTGAATTTGACAAGCTACGAAGAAAGTTAGACAGAGAAACACATCAGCATAAAACTAAGGAAACTACAGCTAGCAAAAGGTTGACATTAAAAAAAATGTGTCATCCAGAAAATGAATGAAAACTGCTACATAGTTCTTATACAAACACTTTCATTGAGATCCTCAAAGTGCACCTATGAGATTAAAGCACCTTCTCCATTTGCATTACAGAGTGTGTCTCCCTGTTTCCAGCTATCATTTTTGGTAGTTGCATACCCATAAATTAAATGCCTCATGGTTCAAGAACTCATTTACTTCCCACTCACTGCCTGAAAGAGAGAATTTGGGAGTCTGACACTGTCAGTATCAAATCTCCCTTGTATGTATGCATTCTTATCTTCCATCAGGATACTGCTCTGGAGTCTTCATCTGACCCTTCTGATTTTTTTTCCTTCACTGTCTCCTATCCTCTTTCTTTAATGTTTTTCAAGGCCTTGTCCCTGTTAAGGTTCAAAAACTACCATATCACACGATGCTCATTGCCCTCTGTTAGTCTATCTTAGTTCTCAGTCTTTTAACACTGTTTGACATTGTAAACCAGAGGATATTAGTTAGGTGCCTGTGTACTCATTAGATGTTTATTCATATTGTCAGTAAGGAAGTTTTCCTTCATGTAGAATTATTTATTAAAATGTTTTGCTGGTTTAACTCATATCAGTCAAATCTCAGGAGACGGACATAGAGGCTGTTCTCACTAAGGAAGGTAAAGCTGTCTTGTGACAAGACATCAGCTGGGTTATCTTACCTTGATGTCTCAGTAACATATGAAACAGTGCACCATGGGTTCTTGGTGAGGCACACACATCCTCCCTGTGTACCTTTACTTTGCCTCCTTCATTTCTGTGTACATATGGAAAGCAGTCTCAGGGGAATATTCTTCTTTACGTTTCCCTTTGCATTGTGGAGTGCCACATGTATCTTGGACCCATTGTTTTTCACAGTATGTATGCTTCCACTCAATCTGATCATTTGAGGGAAGGGTTGAGAAATCACTGTTTTGCAAATGACACAACTGTAACTCTTGTTTCTTCAGGAACGGATGTTAGATCTTCATTCTTTTGAGGGCTGTGTAGATCCATCCACTGAGTTTCTGATTCCCTGCTTTATCTTTACAGGGTGAAGGGGAGGCCAGAAGCTATCTCATAGTCAATGTGTGCAAGACTTTGAGGCTAATTATTGACAGGGTATTAGTCTGTCAAAAAGCATACACCCACAAACACACACTCACTGCTATCTCTCTGGTAGACACACATGTACCAACACACACACACACACACACACACACACACACACACACACACACACACACACACACACACACACACACACACACACACACACACACACACACACACTCACACACCTTCATTATTTCACTGGTTCATACAGTAAATGCGCATCTTTGGGCAGTTTGGAAGATATCCAGTCAAACTACTCCATGCATTTGGGAGGTGAGAGAAAACTGGATCACCCACAGACATAAGCACAGAAAACAACCCACCTGAGAATCAAACTAAAAAAACTCCTGCTGTGGTTTGGAAATTTGACTTGTTACATCAGCACCCTTGATAGTTGCCAGACTGGTTTCTCTTCTACTCAAATGTGAAGACAAAAAAAGTTGAAGACCATAAAAGGACACAGTGTTAAAAAAGTTATACTAGCTGTACAAGAACACACAACTAAATGTATTCATTGAAACAGTCATGATATCAGCCATGGAAACTCATCTAAGGTGTCAGTCACTCCCCCTAACCTCCTACATGTAGGGCAGCCACCCTCTTCCCCCTAGTTTCAGTACTGTGCACCATTACTGTGTGAACCAGGGAGTATAGATATTGCCATTAAATGGATGAAGGACAGTCACCAATACTCAGTCCTAGAAATGAGGACATTGTGACCACTCTATCTTCCACAGCTCTTAACTTCCCCCCTTAATTGTTAATGTCCAGTATCTGACCAAATCCTCATCTTAACCCTTGATGACTTACTTCCATCTAAGGACCGAGTACCAGGAGTAGTTTAGCTTCCCTGTTCCATCTAAATGACATCACCTGGATTAAGTACATTTTTCCATATGTGGGCATTGCTAAGGTGGTTCATGTTTACTTATCTGGTGCTTGTTTTACTGCAATGTCCTTTAGCTGTGACTTCTTGACACTGAACCTGACCACATTCAAGGGTGCATAATTCCACAGCTAGGATCCTGGTGAGCACCTCCTAGCATGCTCACATCACTACTTTAGTGCAGAGTTTGTACTGTCTTCTTCCGGTACCAAGGCTGATGTATAATATGCTGGTGTTATAATACCAAACCCTACATAACAGCTCCTGCTTGCTTCAGAGTTACTGTCATCCTACCATTTGTCTTGTTGACTCCATTTATGTAACATGGTCAGCTTAATTATTCAAAGAAAGCAGTGAGAACCAACCGATACGTGTCCTTCCATACACTGTGCTCCCATCCTGTGGAATTCACTATTTTCCTAAGTTTGGGAGGGTACTAACGTGAAGTTTGGTGAAATTTTTGAATTTTTTAAATAATTGTATTGTTCTAGTTTCCTCCAACCACCAGCTTCTATAATGTTTCTTCATCCATTAGCTGTCCATTTATTCCTCTTGACCCTGGCTGAAGTGGGAGACAGAGGTGAGAGATTATGAACATTATCCATGTTTGGTGCAGTCATGCTCCTCTGAATTCCCATGAGCTACATTTCTTATTAAACATTCCTAGACAGTTGTCCTCCATGAACATCTTTCTGCAGAGATGAAGGAGCCAATTTTTGTCTTGAAATTTTGATACACATTTATTTCTTCAAATATGTATGTTAATAGTAGAACATGGGTAATTTGGAGCATAGTAGGGGCTTACACTTCTAGTCCACAGAGCTTTCACACTTTTATTTATTTGATTATTAACTAATTAATTAATTATTTATTGTTGCACTGCTTTTACTGGTAAATTGTTTTTACTATTGTCTTTTCTTACTTGTCTAGTATTTAGAAGATAAACATCTGAATAAATTCTGTTCTTACCTTATTTTCTGAACATAACCTTACACATTTTCTGGCTTTGCTCAGAGAGGTTTGTCTTAGATTAAGTAACTAACGTAGTACAGTGTGCTATGCAAGAGTAAGAGATTTTTTTTCTTTGCAGGGAAACACTAATCAGCCCTGCATGGCAGTTACATCTTGCAGTCTGCCTGTTGTACAACATTCCATAGTGACCCAGGCTGCCCAAGACTTATTGTGAGTAACCATCTTCCAGACATGATACAACCCATGTAAGGAAGCAGAGCAGTCTGTCCCACTACAAATTACACTGCTGCAGCTGTATGGCACAGGTAACACTTCAGTAAACTGCATTTACACTGTAAATCTTACGACTTCAGAGAGATTGATGGACCATATATATTCATCTAAAATATCTCTGCTTTTCTGAGAAATGGAATTAATAGCATTGTTTGCATTCTCAGATGAAAAGTCATGGCATACATAACGCATTTTCTTGCTTACTGTAAGTTCTCCCATTGTATCATCTTCTCAATGTATTCTAGCAGGCTCGATTCTAACCTTGTTCTTTTACACTAAGTGAGGTAATTAAAGTTTCCAATCTTGCATTTTTCTAAACATTACAACACTTGTTCTTATCTACTAGAAGGTAAAGGATACGCTATCATTGGGTCTGTGAGCCCATATACTCGGAATTGCATGCATGTAATCAGTAAGAGCAGCAGATGGGCAATAAATATGGTGAGATATGAAACTATGTGAATTTCTGCTGAAGAAATACCTTGCTACAAAATATTGAAAAGAAATAAAAATATTTTTTAAGGAAAGAGTAGAAACTGATACAACTGTACTAAATGTTAAGAACCTTTTTGACTGGTGATTTTGACATTACTAATTATGTACTTCTGTAGCATGGTATTGTACCTTCCTGTGAAACAGTGACTTCTGACCACAGCAGTCTGTGACAAAGTATGCTGTCAAAGCAACCTGCATGCTGAATTCCCTCAGCTTGTTAGAGCTCAGTAAACAGAACTTCAAAAGAACAGTATATGAACTGATATAGAAGCAACTGCCTTCCCCCCATAAGCCCTTAATTATGACTACCTGAGTTTTCAGAATTTATTCTGTTTTATGAGGAAGCAATCCTGGTAAACCTCCATACCTGCAGATGTTAAACATTATAGTGTTAGTCTTCTGAAATCACAGGAAACAAAATAAGGACACTGTTTTATTTTATGATGTAATATGTTGGCAGGTATTAAAGTGCACACGATTAGTGATAAAAGAGAATTTTTGCAACTTAGTTCAGTCACCTGACATTATTTTAACCCATAAACAGCTGTAAGCGTATTGAACACCTCTACAAATCTATGAAAAGAGCAAATGTACATTTGTCAACAAAACTCATATGAAACCTCATAGCAGTTTAGATACACAATTCTTTTGTTGCAGTTCATTACAAATTACCTTCATTTTGATTATTTTCAAGTCCACAATCATAAAGGAATAAGGACATAATTAATCAAACCAATGTGTGGATTAAATAATACAGTAATCCAAACTTGAGAGTCTATTTATACTTTTAAATATTTTTAAAAAATATTATACAAAAGGATTTGAAAATTAGACAAACCCCCGGATTCATGAAGCTCGGCACAAGTCCGGCATAAGGCTTGCGCCGGCCATGCGGTGTAGATGTGGAGTAGTCGTGCCATATGCATATTAATGAAGGCGCGCAGCTGCCACAGCCACATGCATAGGAAATGTGCGCGAGTGCAAGGGGCGTATCGAAGTTGCGCAGGGAGGCGTGTCAATGTCGGCTTTCGAGGAGCAACCTAAACTGCTGAATATTATATTCCACCAGCAATAGTAATCATACCTATCAGTGTCTGTGGAGACTGAAACGTATGCAAAGCAGAGTCCCTGCGAACAGAAAATGAAGACTCAAACACAAATGCACGGTATGGAATAACGGGTCCCTACCCATGAACAAATGACAGGAAAACCGTGTGCCTGTAGTCCAACGTAGTGTTGATAGCTATACCATGTGGAAATTAAATGTATCAGATGTTAGCGCACGTCCAGTCCAACGGAGAGGGTCACCAGCCGACCCATAATTTGAGGGAGGGAATATAGCTGTGCAGATGTGTCCATAACAAAATACACAAGGAGAAATGTAGATATAGGTAGTGACTGTATGTCTGAATCATATCCCACAAGCCATGTAATAGTAACATACAAAAGGTATGTCCGTATTTCACATACCAAATGTGATAGGAAATAGCATACGCATGTAAACAAAACAGAAGGAGCATATAAATGAGCCATAACAACACGGACACATGTAGGCCGAAAGGAACAGTATGATCCATACCGTCGACCAAGATTACCACCTGTCCCACTTTGCGAGCGACAGTCCCTCTGTGGGCAGATGTGTCCTGACACAAACAGGTAAAACTGGCAAATGTCCAGAGAATATAGGACATAATTCCTCCGTAGGCGTCATGCAATAGTTGCATTAAACATATTTCACTGGACGTATAATACATAAATGTCATAACAAACAGAATAAGATACCGACATGCTACAAGAATAAGCTTAGATATAGGCAAGAATTGTAAGTTATATCTGCCGAACTGACCGTGGGTGTGTGTCGGCCTGTAAAATATGCTGTGTTCACCGCAACTGTCACAGTAGGGTTGTCACCCTTACAAATGGCCAAAGTGGGACATGTTTGGTACAGACATCAGACTGTACAGGCCAACACATACCCACGGCCAGTACAAAGGACAGAACATAACTGTTTTGCCTACAGAAAAGCGTATTCCTGTAGCATTTTAGTTGCTTATTCTGTTTCTCATAACAGTCAGGTATTTCAGATACAGAATTAACTGTTAAATGCAACTATCACATAAAATATAAGAAATATGTGTGTCCTAAAATCTCAGGGCATTTGCCATGTTGACAATTACATGTCAGGACACAACTGTCCAAAGAGGGGCTGTCCCTCGCAAAGTGGGACAGGTGGTAACCCTATGTCACACTGTGGCCAATTGAAAAGGTGGAAACACAACCGTTGACTGTGGGGAGGCAATGTCCACAACAGTCAGACATGTGTAAGGAATAGCTTGGACATAGGAAAAGGTGCCATCCTACCAATGAGTAGAACAGGTTGGCAAAATCTGGAAGGCAGCTGTATAATCCGAACATGTATGTGATAATCAAACGGGTAGTACCCGGATACACCAACCAAGTAATGAAAGTGAAGTAAGAGCATGTACCTATGTGCGTGCAGTATAGCATGTGGAAAGCAAACATGGCAGGGTAGTCCACACAACCATAAAGGTACCCGACACATCATGTAGGGTAGTCAATGTGTAACTCTGGCCATGTCATGGGCCAACAACCAAAGTAGTGCTCTATGGGGTGTGAGTAATTCATGTGTGAGGGGTGTGTGTTTAATGGTAAATTCCTCAAAGGCGATACTTGTGTCGTATGCAGAAAAGATGAACTGGAGGTGTATAAGGGGGCAGTGGGTGAAGTGAAAAGAAACACAACCTCATGTAGAAACAGCTGCAAGACAAGCAGACAGGCCATAGTGTAGAACACAATCCCACAAACATATGAATATGGAAATATGCGAGACAAATGTATAGATACGGCACCGTCACATACCCACAGATGGGTCCTGATGGAACTGACCATAACAAATGCAACACACCTGGATGCATAATAGCCTACCCAGCATACCCTCCACAACACACAACCTGCCACCATACCAGACCGTCCACCAAATCCAGCTGTACTTGGTCCACTGGTTTGTTGCAGAAACAGCTACACACAGTGACCCCTATGCATATGTAGTAGGTATTGTCACCCTAGGCAGTGTCAGGATTGCAAACCATGTATCCTCTGCAGGTAAAACCCCCTGCATGTTTTCGTGAAGCCACAAAAATCTTCGTTATCTAACTTGTTTGGGTCTAGTCCAATTTTTGGGATATCCCTCATGGGATGACCAACTTGTGTAAATAGTAGAATGGGTATGATGACATGATGTCCAATCCAGTAGATATCTGGACACAAGTCAGAACGTGCAGTGGAGGTCCATGACACTGTCCAGCCCTAAGTGGGCATGCATAACCTACCACCCAGGATAAAATACCTTCCCGTGACGCATGTGTCCAGACATGAATAGGAGGGAGAATATAATGCACACATTTGCAAAGTGGAAAACGGCATGAGGACGAGGAAGACACTACATAAACAGGTCAACCCTGATCAAGTGTGCGGGACACTGACTGTGTGCAGTCATGACTGACCATTCCTGTCAACCTGTGTGAGCAAGATATCTGGACAGAGCCGTGAAAATAAGTGAGACAAAGGTCCAAAATCAGGGACAATCTGTAAACATATCTCTTAGAAACATAAAATTTGATAGAATAACAGTTTGCACATTGGCATTAATGTCTGGAGTATGAAGTCTGAAACCCAACTGTCTGTCAGCACGTTCCGACTGCAGTCTTTAATGTTGAGCTACTGCTGTGCCAGAACACAACAGCGTATTACAGAGGTCCTTGCCATACCACTCAACTGTCCGGATATTCGCAGAATGACTAGGGTCACCACCTGTCCCATTTTGCGAGTAACAATCCCTCTGTAGGCAGTTGTGTCCTGTGAAAAAAATCAAGACATAGCAAATGTCCTGAAAGTTTATTTCCTAATTTACTTTAATAGTCACATAAAACGGTTATTTTATATATGAATCCTCAATATGTTATGTGAAGTAGCATAAGCAATTCAAATGTTACTAGAATAAGCTATTATATGTACAAAAAAGGTTAAAGTTCAGTACTATGCATGGTTGTAGGTATGTTTTGTCCTGGAAAATCTGACATCTCTACAGAACATGTCCCACTTTGGGCAGTCGAAAAGGTGGCAACCCTAAGAATGACCACAGGTTCACACCATAGTGTTGGTGTGTGCCTCCGACAATCTGCACCAGTGTGGTAAATAGCTGAGGATTGACGTCACTAAATAATGAGAAATATCCTGAGTATAAGACTCCACAACCTGCACAAAAGTCATGCTAATGCAAAACCTAGCATTCTATCAACGTTCTAAGCTTGTAAGAGCAATTGTTAAAATGTGTCCCTAATTGTCCCCCCATCATGTAGGTTTTGCGCAGGTTCGGTGCTCTAAGAGGTTGAGAGGTATGATCCGTACATATTTACTGGAACAGCCCTTCACACTTGTGTAATGTACAACTGCATACCTGTAGTCACCTCATGTCCAAAAATAATAATGCCCGTATGACTGTATAGAGGTAATAGTCAAATGTGAATGGGAACACCCCTCACCGTGGAGTATGGACTGTAACAACCCCACCCATAATATGTACTGCCAACAGAATAAGCTGCTGACAGGTGCCCAAACACCTGTGTCTATAAACACAGGTAAAACTTCAAAATAGGGAGATAATCCCTGTCCATATGCTTCATCTGATATTTGACCTCAGCCAGGGAAGTTCCATTCACCAGATGGACAAGCCTAAACCCAGATCACTACATGAACACCCTGACAATCAAATACCTGTATGTGGCTGGACTATATGCCTTGGTGTTCTGCATATCCTCAGAGTGATTAGCAATGCAGCCGGAGTCCACAGCAGTAGGCAATAGGGAATGTGTAATATGTAGTACCGCCTTTTTCCCAGCAGGAGAATGGGTGACTGTGTTGTAGGTGAAGCGGTGAGGTGTATGTTGATGTAGCTAAGTACTACGGGTATGCATATCAATGAGAGAGTACACCAATAGAACAGTGGTTCCGGTATCCGGCCAACGTGAATGCAGTCTCGGTTGACCTACGACCACTGCACATATAACTTGAAAGTGTAATGAAAGCGTTTGTGCAGTACACACATTTAAATATGTAAAGGTGAACGTGTGTTTCGCAGTAGTCCATAAACTGGAATACAGATATGTAACTGTTATGGTCAGAATTATGAAAGTTCACGGAAGCACAATTATCTATGAAACATATGTAACCCACAATAAGAATATGCAAGTGCGCCTGTGCATGTGTAATCCGCTCACAGAATAGAAAATGAATGGTGTTTTCCCCACGTTCTATGTACATGGCTCATACCTGTTAAACCCATAAAGTACGAAACCAGACAGAGCCATGACAACAACTGGTACAAATAGGGACAATCTTCAGATATTGCCCTAACAAACATAGAAAGTGGATAGAATAACAAGTGTGTCACTAGCATGGATTCTCTGAAGGGTATGAAGTCGTAACCTGAAATGTTTGTCATTATTTACCAATGTCAGTCTTTAATGATATGCCACTAACTTGCCAGATAGACACAAGGTTATAAAAAACAGACCAAAGATAAGAGGCAAACAGCTGTACATGCAGTGGAAATCTGTACAGTTGAAATGTATGATATGGAGATATATATACACATATATCCACAGACATAATCTAAAGCAAATTACGAGATGAGGAATGTACAGACATATGCATATATGTACATATATATATATATATCTATACACACACGATACATGAATTGATATATACACAACAAACATATGTCCCTGTACATATAACACTTGTACATAAATAGGTCATGGTATAGCTAATATGGATAGACAGACAGACATGCATGAAAGGAGAATACACTGATGGTTTCCAAACCATTGCCCGGAAAGTACCAGTGTGACAGGGCCTGCAAGTTCTACACGTTAGACATGAATATAGGTGTCCTTTGCAGGACCCCAAAAACTGATCCTGTACAAAGTGTGAACCGTCATTGATGCAAAAGAAGTCACACCTGCAACTACGATATAGGTGTACATGCAACAGTAGCAGGTGCAAGGGTAATAACACATGGGTCGAGTGAATGTATGACGTATGAGCTGATATCCGCAGAGTGGGGAGTGCTCGGAAGTGTCCTCACACTTTATTATCGCTCACATTAAACATGTCTAATGGGTACTGTGGAGGTGTGTCAGGTATGGGAATCATGGGTATGCAGAATTGGGCCAAGGTGTTGGTTGGCACAGATCTATTAGGTACGCCCCATGGGAGTGATCAATATACCTATGTGGGTATAGCACACGCCTACATTCTTCAAAAAGGTGCAACCCATCTACTGGATATTGTGTAAACCATTGGGGGAAGATGTAGGGACCTATATCAGTGTCATGTAGGTGATTATCATGGATGGACACGCGTACGACCAAGATGGTAACCATACCTGCCAGAATGTCAGAATAAGACAGCTGGACTAAGGCATAGTACACGGCAGACAAATAAAGACTATATTAAATATACCTCAGACAAAGTCAGACCATTGATAGAATAATTGCGTAGTCAGGAATACGAATGTTATGAGAGTTAGTAATCATGAAATAGAAATGTCAGTCATGATTACCTAACTGTACAGTCCGTCATGGCTTGCCAGCAATCTACTAGAAAGGCACATTATCATGACAAATGTAACAGAATCATAGGTCAAACCCCAGGGTGTATACCCATAATGTGTACATGTGAGAGGTATGAAGGTAACCCGTCCTAATGAAATGTACAGAACTAGTGATACTAGGTGGACAGGTGAGAAGAAAGACGTCAGGACAAATGAGAAAACATGTACAAGTCATAAGCATGTTTGTCCACAAATGTGAATTACAATGTATGGCCTGTGAAAGTCAATGTGGAAGGTTAATAGACTCAAAAGACATGTGCCCCTCAGGGTGTAATGCAGTGTCACCGATACAGTGTCCAGTCCCCCATACTCGTACGTGAGCTCTGCCACTGACAGAAAGCGCAAATACCAGCGTACACATAAGGTACATGATGGAATAATTAGTGTGGATAAGCACCTGTTGGCCTGTGTGAAGAATATAACCCACTGGGTGGGTGTGTCCTGCAATAGGAATGTAATGGTAACTGGCCTGTGATGGCACCATGTATTGTGTGTATTGGCCTAAGGAAATTGATGTCCAGTATCAGAAACATACCTCGCAACTGTACGAATGTGCAGATGTATGCCTCATATGTGTGGTGTGTTCCTCTCACAATCTGTACCTGTCTGCCAAATACCTGAGAACTGACGTCATTAAATAAAGATAAACATATGTGTTTAAGACCCCAAATCCCTCAGAAAGGTCATACTAATGCAAAACCTATAAGACTGTCAACTATCTACGTTTGTAAGAGTAATATGTAGAATCTGCCCC
>NC_056725.1:181081175-181113675 GCF_019279795.1 Protopterus annectens | reverse complement strand
CACCACGACAACATGACATAGTCACGGGACGCCCCACAGACAGTACACCCTTCAAGATAGTCGACCAGTGTGTACTCCGTAGGCGTCCATTGTGATGATGAAATTGGACATCTGTTGGCTGGATGACCACCATGGCTATACAGGATGTCAACAGCCATGCAGAGAAGGACATCACCGACACAAGGTGTCACTGGGCATGGCCACACGCTTAGTAATACACGTCCATTCAGGCTGTACTGTGTGTCGATCTACACAACGGCGTACTGGGCATGCTCACACACTTAGCAGTTGCAAAGGGCCATCTTGCATGCGGACAGAGTCTCAACTCACAAGGGTTCAGTTGGGACTGTCATGTGTGTCCATCTACATAACAGCGTACTGGGCATGCTCACACACTTAGCATTTGCAAAGGGCCGTCTTGCATGCGGACGGAGTCTCAACTCGCAAGGGCTAGGTTGGGACTGTCATGTGTGTCCATCTACGCAACAGCATACTGGGCATGCTCACACACTTAGCATTTGCAAAGGGCCATCTTGCATGCGGACGGAGTCTCATCTCGCAAGGGCTCAGTTGGGACTGTCATGTGTGTCCATCTACACAACAGTGTACTGGGCATGCTCACACACTTAGCATTTGCAAAGGGCCGTCTTGCATGCGGACGGAGTCTCAGCTTGCAAGGGCTCAGTTGGGACTGTCATGTGTGTCCATCTACACAACAGCATACTGGGCATGCTCACAAACTTTGCATTTGCAAAGGGCCATCTTGCATGCGGACGGAGTCTCAACTCACAAGGGCTCAGTTGGGGCTGTCATGTGTATCCATCTACACAACAGCATACTGGGCATGCTCGCACACTTAGCATTTGCAAAGGGCCGTCTTGCATGCAGATGGAGTCTAGACACGGAAGGGCACAGTAAGGCATAACTGTCCCCACGTACAGAGAGGTCACACACATACAGTGACCAGCACATGCTCAGCTGCCATCACAACTGTCACAGGTACAGATCCCAGATGTACACACCGCAGTCTACACTGTAGCCCCGAGACATCACCATGTCATTGCTGCAGCAGTACACAGCCATACATTACCACAACACCATGTGACACATGACCAGTGGACTATACAGAGGTCTACAGCAACTGTGCAGGGTACACATGTACTGAGAGGGTTCCAACAGGTGTTATACATTGCAAGTATACCACTATACATGACCAGGTCAGCTGAAGAAATACCAGGGGCCCCAGGTGGTACACAGCTGTGACACATGAGTGTTGCTGTACACCAATGAACATGCATGTTTGGATATGTCAAACATGTGATTGTAGTGGATGTGTGCATGGACCACACACAACACATATGTACATAGCTAAGCCTTTGCTGTCCCCCATGCAGAACAGTGGCCTAAGCAATCATACGCATGCAAATGGAAGGTGGGCCCATGTCTGTTGAGTGCTCACAGTACAGGAGGTAGCAATGTCGGAGGACACATTCCCCTGTAGTAGTCGCCTATGACACCCATGATATCATACTACAGTCCATGTGTCATGTATATCAACACACATGTCCACCAATAGCAATGCATACAAACAAGGCTACAGGAGACATATGTAGGACCAACAAACATGTACAATCTGTACTGTGCATGCAGCAACCATGCATGTGCAGTGGCCGATGTCCATACCACAGCTGTGCCCAAATACAACATGCGGTCGCAATGCAGCCCCATCATTGACACCTGTATATGGTGACATACAGACAGTACAGTTGGTTGTACATCCAGTATGGAGGGATCTGTGTACATAACATGGTGATTCACCTGTGTAGAAGTATGTGTGCCAGGGATGGCTCACAGGTGTGTCACACGCCACCCTACCATGCCATGTGCAAACAGTATGCTATGTCACTGTTACTTGATGGTGATGACTTAACGCATACACAGCGGTCAGGTGTAGCCAACTGTATATCACATGATATCACTGACATCCACCCGTGTGCACATAGCTACACAATTGCCATAGCGTTGGTACACATACTGCGGACAGTACCACTGCATGTCTATCAAACAGATCATCTTATGGCAGGTGTATCATTCTCAGCACTGTCATGTGTGTCCACTTGTGTGACCACACATGCCATATATGGTGAGAACTAAGTCCCAGATGTAACACATCCCTGTACACCTTTGTACAGATCTGTACATACTGCAGTGTGGAAAGCATGAGGTCAGCAGATGTGGTGCATCACACACATCGGCTATCCGTACACACATAGCTGGTCACCACAGTGTGTCTGTGTATGTATGTATGGCTGTCTGCTTGGTGTGAGGGTGTATGCTACCATACTGTGGAAACAGGATCACTAACCCCTCATGGTGATGCAGTCTACTACCCTGTTGATGCCATCAGTCCCAGCCATACTGGCTACCTGTGCATGTCCCTTCTCTGTGCCACGTCGTATGGGTGCAAAGTACTGCAAGGGTGATGGCAACATAGGCACGGTCCACACATGAACACTATGGGGTGTGTTAGAGTGCTGTAGACCCCATGAATGTGGCCATGTATCTGTACTGTGACAGGGTATTACTGCTACACAGTGTGGCCTCATGGTATCAGGTGGCCTCTAACGTCATCATTGGCCTGACAGCTGTGTACAACCCCTGCACCATGTCAACATACCTGTAATGTTTCCCAGTATGTATGTCACATCTCTGTCTGCTGTAGCCTGTTCAACTGACCACATGCTTCAGGTGCAGTATATGTGTGGACATCTGTGTCATGTTCGGACATCTGTGTCATGTCCGACTGTCCAACAGTCAGGTTGAGGGTGCGTTTAGCATGCTGATATTGCCATACGTGTCTGTGAGTACTCCACAGTTACACATAGGAGACTGCAAACACTGCTACCTGTAGGCACATGCCAGTACACCATAGGAGGGAACCAGGGCATTACCAACATGCTGTTACTGTTGTAACTGAGACACATACTGTGAACATATCACAATGCATACTGCACCTGGAATACATGGTATGACTGGTGCATGTTGACAGTACACCACTGATGTCTCATACACATCTCTCAGTATTCACACATGACCAATACAACATACACATCTCTCAATATGCATACACAAGTAATGTGAGATACACCTCTCTAGTCTGTTCACCCTGTGCATCAGACCATATGAGCATATCCCTGCATCAATGGTGTGGATGACAGGGATGTGGCACAGGCTTCATCATATGCACAGGGTGATACTGTTTGCCAGGGGCATAGGCTGCACCAATGGATGACATCATGTGTGCGGGTAAGGGCCAGTGATTTGAATGGACATGTCTGTTCCATATGTATGTGGGTGTTGTGGAGCCCTACAGTTGTGTTCGCTGTGTGCGTGTATGTGTGCACACAGTTCTGTCATTTGTGAGGCCTACACAAGGGTATTATGGACAGCTCCAGAATGTACAGACCAGGTTGTACAGCTCACTGTGACCGGACACGGCCACGTGTCCTGTGCCTGACAGGGGTTGCATGGGCACTACCAGGCAGAGGTACAGAATGGCTACTGTCCGATGACACATGGCTACTGGAACCATGTCCCCACTGGGAATGTCCAGGGCCATGTCCACGTGGCCTGCTGTGACCTGGTGTGGATATCACAGCACCAGCTGCACTGCTACTGCTACTGCTACTGGCACTATGGGACTGGCCATGTGAGGTGGCACGCATGCGTTGACCTGCACTAGGTGGTGTAGCTGGCCTACATCCATATGTCCTATGCCTCACTCTTACCAGATGTTCCAGCACAGACAGCTCACGCTCACGGATTGCCATGCCATGGTCGAGGATTATGACCATGTCACCCAATCGCCTGTCCAGAACATTAGCAAGCTGCTGTTGAGCACCTGCCAATGCCTGGTTGTTGTTGTTTAGGGTACTGATAGCAGCCCTCTGCAGCCTCTGCCCTTCTCTGTTCTGCCGTTTGGCACATGCCTGTGCCGCCATTACAGTCTGGAACATGCGTCTGGTGATCCCAGCTGCTGCACTATGTCCTGCAGGTGCATGTCTGCCAGAGGTCCTCCTATGACCAGCACCAGCCACATGCCTGTATGGCACTTCTGCAGTCAATATACTGCCAGCATGGTGTGGAGACACACCTTCTGTAGCCACCACACATTCCTGTTCAACGCTAACAAACGATGACTGTCCTTCCTCTATGGCCACTGTAGATGCAGTATGTGTTGGCAGCTGAACTGTGTGTGGGGAAGAGGGGGACATAGCTGGGATGGCAACCGTTGTCACAGATTCTGCCCCTGACATCCCTACCTGTACCTTGTGCATATGTTCATCACTGCTAGCATCTGTGGGGACACTATCAGATGGACCACAGGATGGTAACGCACCTACATCACCTGTGAATGCAAAGAAATACTCTACATTACAATAGACACACCGACACACACACACACACACACACACACACACACACACACACACACACACACACACACACACACACACACACACACACACACACACACACACACACACACACACACACACACACACACACACACACACACACACACACACACACACACACACACTGACACACCATGCATTTGAGATGACAGATGGCATGCAGCATGCTTGTGATACAGCTGACAGCATGCAGCTCAGACATCAATAGTGTTTGTAAGCATACTCCCTGGAATGCACACTACAGCAGGCAGTTGTCATATCATTATCCATGCAATTCACACGATCATGGTAGTATGCATGCATCCCCGTGATACAACATGTGGACCAGAACAGGATAACAGTACACATGGCTGATGTGACCTTGACATGTAATCTGCTGACATGTTCATTAACATGCATGCATGCCTGACACAATGGTGTTGTGACACATGTACAGCATTGTACTGGGAATCACATTGCAGTGTTGTCCATATGCCCTACAGATAGAATGCATGTTGAGCAAATGTGCATGGGCATGGTAGGGGACTGGGCCATCTACATTGCTGTACATTGTGATGTACAGACACTGTGCCATTGCATGGCATCATGAGGCGTCTATATTGCTAAACAGTGCATGTTATGTACACATTGCATATCCAGAACTGCATGCATACCCATGCCATACCTGTGGATTGTGACCTATGATGCTGAGGTGTATAGACACCCAACCATGCTGTGTCATGTGTCAGGTCACTGGAAGACATACAGATGACACCCCTGCATGATGACTACAGAGTGTTAGCTGCCTGGCAACCATATCCACACATAACAGACCTGTCACGTTACCATTTCACTCATGATATTGATGTACCACGCACACATGGTGCACAGCTAACAGTGATGTCCTACGGCAGGGGGGAAAGGTACTGTTTCTGTGGCCTGGTGTCACTGTCAGTGGAATCTGTGAAGGTGACTACCATCATGCTATGAACACACGAATAAACTAATAAAATCCACAAAAAGAACCAAGATGAAGAGCAGGAACACGATAGGAGACAGCTTAAAATGAATCAATGATTTTATTAAATCCAGATAAAATGTAAGCGCTTTCGGCCAGAGCAATCTCCAGCCTTCATCAGACAAACAGCATAGGAGTGTATATCAAAACCTTAAATAATATAATAAAATTTTGCTATACCAATCAACGTAAAGTGCATTACCTGATACCCTGTTACCATAGGAACATTAAAGCAGAAATGCATTTACAAAGATAATTTTTAAAAATGTTGTTTATGTCCAATATAAACATAGTAAAGCATTAAACCCAATATTGAACCATTACTTGGATATACCATAAACTGGTCTATGAAAGTTGAATACAATATGCAAAAATAAACAAACGAGTACGAGTTGTTCCCTGAAAAATGTATATATATACATATGGAACTACTAAGTAAATTGATGTTACTCCTGAAATGAGTGCAAGAGAGGACGGGTTCCCTCCTAGGTGTACATTCATTAATCTAGATGTTATATCGAACCCATGTCATACATACAACTTGGAAAATTCAGTTGTAAAATAACTAAATTGCAACTCATTAGTTGTGTCATCGGTTATATGATAACCACTTGAGCACACATTTGATGGACAGGTTGTCATTGATACCTGGTGTGAGGTGTGCCCTAGTCCGAACTTGCCACATGAGTTCGTCAATCTCTAATTTAATTTGCCAAGGACCACCCCTAATTTCAGGCATCCTTTGATGCACAATGACAAAGTTAAAAGTGTGCCCTATGCATTCCATTGTATGTTTAGCTAGAGCGTTGTTAACATCGTGCCTACTTACAGCGTACATGTGTTCATATATCCTGGTCCTCAATTTACGCTCCGTCTTACCAATGTAAAATGCTTTACATTGGTTGCAAAGAGCGACATAAACCACTGATTTAGATTCACAGTTAAAGAAATTATTCACCTTATATGTTCTATTGTTGATAGTGAATTGTGGTCCCACCTTGATGAACTTACATTGGGCACAAGCACCACATTTATGCATACCATGTGGTCGATTCGAAATGAACCTATTAGGTGATCTTTCTAGAATAGCTTTTAGATTTTGGCCCCTCCTATAAGTTAATTTGGGTCTTGTACCCAAAGTATTTGAAAGGATGTTATCATGGTTAATGACATCCCAATTTTTATTGATAATTTCCATGATTTTTTGAAAATCCAAGGAAAAAGTGTGTATAAAAGACACGGTGTAATTGTCTTTTTTCGGACAGGTATTATTAGATGGGCCTGATGTAGTTGGAAATTCAATGGTTCCTACATTCGCTTCTGCTGTGATACTACTGGAAAGAAGGGGTATGAAATAGCCTTCCCTACGTTTGTTAGATACTTCTGATATGATGTTGTTCACTAAGTTTAGAGGGTAACCCCTTGTCAAAAACATATTCTTAAGTTTGTTGCATTCTGCACAAAAAGTATTATTTACAGAAAGCCGACATATTCTAACAGTTTGCTGCATTTTTCTAGTAACCACCCGTACTATCAAAAAAGATCGGTCATTAAGGGCCAGATAGTAAGGGCAGCACGCATGGTAACTGATGACCATGATTTTTGTGCAGAATGCAACAAACTTAAGAATATGTTTTTGACAAGGGGTTACCCTTTAAATTTAGTGAATAACATCATATCAGAAGTATCTAACAAACATAGGGAAGGCTATTTTACACCCTTCTTTCCAGTAGTATTACAGCAGAAGCGAATGTCGAAACCATTGAAATTCCAACTATATCAGGCCCATCTAGTAACATCTGTCTGAAAAAAGATAATTACACCGTGTCTTTTATATCAATTTTCAAAAATCCGGGATAATCATGAAATCTTCAAATGATGATCAACTTTGGGTACAAGACCCAAATTAACTTATAGGAGGGGCCAAAATCTAAAAGCTATTCTAGAAAGATCACCTAACAGGTTCATTTCGAATCGACCACATGGTATGCACAAATGTGGTGCTTGTGCCCAATGTAAGTTTATCAAGGTGGGACCAATTCACTATCAACAATAGAACATATAAGGTGAATAATTTCTTTAACTGTGAATCTAAATCAGTGGTTTATGTCGCTCTTTGCAACCAATGTAAAGCATTTTACATTGGTAAGACGGGCGTAATTGAGACCAGGATATATGAACATATCGCTGTAAGAGGCACGATGTTAACAACGCCTAGCTAAACATACAATGGAATGCATAGGGCACACTGTCATTGTGCATCGGATGCCTCAAAGGAGTGGTGGTCCTTGGCAAATTAAATTAGAGATTGAACTCGGTTCGGACTAGGGCACACCTCACACCAGGTATCAATGACAACCTGTCCATCAAATGTGTGCTCAGTTATCATATAACCGATGACACAACTAATGAGTTGCAATTTGTTATTTACAACTGAATTTTCCAAGTTGTATGTATCATGGTTCGATATAACATCTAGATTAATGAATGTACACCTAGGAGGAACCGCCCTCTCTTGCACTCATTTCAGGAGTAACATCAATTTACTTAGTAGTTCCATATGTATATATATACATTTTCAGGAGAACAACTCGTGCATTTTGTATTCAACTGTTTGACATTTGCATATTATTCAGCTTGAACCGTATGGTTCAATATTGGTAATGGTTCAATGGTTATCTTTATATATTGGACATAAACAACATTTTAAAAAATTATCTTTGTAAATGCATTTCTTTAATGTTCCTATGGTAATCAGGTAATGCACTTTAATGATTGGTATAGCAAAATGTTATTATATTATTTAAGGTTTTGATATACACTCCTATGCTGTTTGTCTGATGAAGGCTGGAGATTGCTCTGGCCGAAAGCGCTTACATTTTATCTGGATTTAATAAAATCTACCATCATGCTATGACACAGACAGCATGTTCAACACATCTTATGAGGTACATGTCACTGACACCTCCGCTAGCTGTGCACAAGCAGTTATGATGTGCAGCGTACCACATCACCTGTACAATCGGTCTACTACGGCTGTACTTGGACCATGTGTGGACAAAGTGGGACAGGGTGTATCCACATCCTGTCTTCTGTGTGGCTACGTGTCTCTGGCCATCCCCCATGGCCATGTGTGCACATGTGTTGGTCATGTATGTGATGGCCGTCTATCACACATGTCTGTGTTGTCTCATATGGCATACACCCATAGATGTTGGTTATGTCACCATCCACAGGGCTATGCAGACAACAGGTGTATGTGGGGTATGGGTTATGGGGAATTGTGACAATATTGCAACCAAAACGCTACATGTCTTGGACATGTCAGATGGAACATCACCATGTGTGAAACCTTTGCAGGGGCATATAACACAATGGTGACGCCTGTGGTCTGCCCATATCACAGCTCACTGTGCAGTACTGGTTTGTGTACCACACATTCTGTTCCACTGTATAGTACATATGCCTCCATTGTAGAACACTTCCACCATTGTATGCACAGCTGGACACACATGTAGCAATGACAAATACTGTAGTTTCATGTCTGTGTATCATTTCAGTTGTATATATTGCACATGGGTGGCCTGTGTGGATGATGGGTGATGCAACCTGTATATCCATGTATTAACTGGCCACATGGCGAATAGATCTATGCTTTGACATGCCTGATACTGATGATAGACTCACCTGTAACAGACTCTTGTCTGTGCGGCACACCAGAGGTACCTGTATAGGGTGACACAGCAGTATGGACATTATCCATGACTGTATGACAGCCACAGGGTGCATAGTGCAGGTTAACACATTCGCCTGTACAATAGCATATAGTCAGCATGTGTGTGGATACCATACCTCTCAACCTCTTAGAACAATAAATGAGGACAACGCCTACTATGATGGGGGACATATGGGGACAACTGTGACATATTGCTCTTACTAACCCGGATATTTTATAGACCAATAGGTTTGCATGCACATGGGTTTGCAACGGAATGTGCAGTCATAAACACAACTGTATGTCATCATTTAATGACTCCATTCCTCAGCTATTTGCCAGAAAGGGACAGATATTAAGGGGAACACACCGACAATATGAGGCAGACATCTGGACATCCTGCAATTACCTGTACAGTTCGGAGGTATGGTGCATACACAGGGTAGCATAAAGTGTGTGTGTCCACATACCTTGCATATGTTGTTACATTACATGATGCACACTGACACATGCACATACATGGGATATACTGGCCATATGTTCAGTACTGACTTACCAGGCAACTCCAGGCTCATTGGTTGGGAGACACCCACCTCCACGATGGCAACTACTGTTTGTGGGGGCTGTTCCGAGGGTGTTCCCAGACTGGCCAGTAGCTCCTCCGTGTGTGTGAGTGGAGGCTGGGTTGGTGGCCCACCACCCGTACCACCTTGTTCTCTGGCGATTGCAGTGGCATGTTGTTTTTCATGAAGTATGAGGTCCATGCAGTGTCTGCGCACCTGCTGGTAGGTGTGGTTGTGGCTGCCCACTTCATTGACCCTCCTGCGAAGATCCTGCCACAGGTCATCCTGCTGCTGTGCATGCTGTGGCACTTGGCTGAATAACGCCTCATAGTTCTCATGGAGGTACGGTATTACGACATCATCCTCCTGTCGGCTATATGCTGGTAGGCGTGTACGCAGCATTATCTGTAAGACATGATGAAGGTGACAGGTCACATTTAGAGACATGTACAGTGATACTGCTGCACATACATTCTAGTACATTTGCACAGTTATCTTTGCAAACCAACATGACACTAACATGACTGGCATGTATGTGTCCCACACATGTAACACCCAGTATGCATTAGATATCATACCCATATATGTGTGTCACCTCATTAGTGTTCCTACTTCATGTGACATCAGTCTCCATGTGGACATGTCTGTTTGCAATCACTGGTGTTCTTACCTATCTAACCATGCCTGATGTATCCATGGTAATGCTGTTGACCTAGATGCTGTGGATATGTCACATATCAACACAGACACAGCCTTACTGGACTTGGGCAGTGACAATGCACCAAGTACGCATGGAATCCTGTACATGCATCTGTTTTTCCATAGACATCTACAATGCACAGCTGTTCAACATCCTGCCACGCATTACCTGTGTTGCACATGTGATGGACATGGGACAGTGGCTAGTTGGACGTCATTCGCAGGTAAGGTTATCGGCTATAGCATGTATGGGCTGGGTTTCCTAGCTGTATCCGACACCCATTATGCCGCCACGAGGGGCATCAGTGACACATTACTGATCCAGATAGATGATACTACATCTACCATACGGCCATCACACCATGTATGGCAGGGGTGATATGTACAGCTATGTGGACAGGGCTGCATGGTATGGCAGGAGTATGTCACAGGTATGGCACAGGGATCTGTCCAGCATGTGGCCATCCTAGTTGTAGGACAGTGGTTGTCCATGATGTATGTCTTTCAGGCCAGGCTATGGACATGTAGCATGTCTAACAGCATAGTGTCACATATGTCTGTATGCAAGGTGGATAGCATGCTGCATACTGGAGGTGAGTATTGTGGAGGCTGGTATTGGCCATCCATGCATGGGCCCTACCCCTGGAGGGTGTTGAGTATTCCAATATTGGTCCCACGGGTGCTGTGTATGCCTGTCCAATGATCTCCGTGCACATGGATACCACCCTGTCATGTCATGGGTACTTCAGATGACTACCTAAAGGGCCAGGGAGATGTCTCCAGCTCAGGGAGGTGTACTACACTACATCATCCCTAACACAGTGTCCATACTGTTGACCACAGCCTAGGTGTTTCCTAATGGGTACGGGGGTATTCCCCTACTGGTGTCATTGCTGATATCATCCACCAGAATGTGCACATATGTCACACACATCACACACACAGCCCATTCTGTATGTTGTTCACAATACTGTGACAACAATTGCCATAGGTCATGGCCATTCACATCATCACATACACAGATGGCTGATATTTCTCTATGTGATATGGCTACAATGTGGGTGGGGTACAACACATTAACCCTGGTTTACTGTAGCTGACACTGTGTGATATGCACATGTCACTGTAGCACTTTTGGTAGTTGTGAGTATGTCAACAGGCCACTAGTAGAACACTCCTGTGACATACACAGGCATCTGTAGCCGAACATCCGTACTGTCTTGTACATCTGTACTGCTAACATCTACATTGATAATGGTTCATGAACCTGGAGACCATACCCGGCAGTGTTCTAATGCGGTGCCACCAATCATGACTGTTGTCACCACATGTGGGTTGAAAGTATACAGCACCCTATCTGTAATGTGTGGG
The DNA here is from genome assembly GCF_019279795.1 of Protopterus annectens. Classification (NCBI taxonomy): domain Eukaryota; kingdom Metazoa; phylum Chordata; order Ceratodontiformes; family Protopteridae; genus Protopterus; species Protopterus annectens. Next base: position 181,101,852 of record NC_056725.1, on the reverse strand, counting down.
CATGCTCAGCACTTCTTCAGAGCTTCTTGGCACGTTATGAGCTACTGCTTAGTTTAGCACCCATTTCACACCAGTCCTCACAGGTACACTGTCTGTCCATACATTTCCAGCTTGATAACTGTACAACAGCTGTCATACACACATCACTCACATACCTTGTGAGACATGGTGGTTTCTACGGCCTGTCCACCTGCCACGTACCACTTATATACAGGCATGTCCAACTGGCATGTACCAGTGCTATTGCCTGTCACTACGATGACTATGTTGTACATGTGGCAATAGAGCTATACTCATGTCCACAGTCAATGCACACCTCCCAACATACAACAGTACAGCCTGTGGGGGATGCACATATGCAGCCCTGCTGGGGGTTATACTGTCACCAACCCTGACTGCACCTGACAGTCATATGGGGTTGTGCAACATTGGCAATGCACCCCACACATCACATGGTCCCACATGATCCCCACCACAGGCCACACATATGGAGATACCTTGTACAGTACCCCTCCATACTCTGTGTGGGCACCGACAACAGCCCAAATCGCCAAACACAACCACACCAACCTGTAGCCCACAGACATGTGCGCCCATCACATACAGCCAATAGGGTGTCAGAATATACTCAACACACCTGTCTTAGGTGAATGTTGGCAGTCACACTGCTGTTCCACTCAGCAGGCTACACAAGGCAATAATCATGCACATCCTGCTGTCCAGTAACTGGTTCTGCATCATAACCCATGCACACATGCCACAAGTCAGCAGGTATAGTGTGACTCCCCTTCCATGTTTGTGTGACAGATGTTGTCACTCAGGGCACAGACTATGTGTGCAGGGACATGCAATAGCCCACCAGTGTTGTCGCCCTGCTGGTGTGGTCCACACCCTGGGAAGCATTTTGCGTTCATCTGGACCTGTTACCACTGTACTACGAATGACTGTGTCACTCCCAACAGTTGTCCCTGCTTCTGCTGTCATTCCACAGACATCTAGTATACGTCCACTTTGACAGACCCGGTCAAACAACATGATGCTGTGGCACAGCTGACCTGCACCTGTCAGCCCTGGGAGTATGGATCACATGTTGGTCTCTTGCTGCTGTTATACTGCCTGTCTTGCACAGTGCCCAATAACAGTCACCACCAGAACGGGAACAGGCTAGTGAAGCATGTGGTCATGTCACACAATGCTTGACATCATCCTCTGTGACGCATGCAGGCAAGGCACACCTGATACTGCACCACTGCAATATCTCTGCAGTGACTGGGACCTACCTCTTGGCTCTGCACAGCACACCTGCAATGGCTGGGTATAGACAGACCGTACCTCTCAGGCACGTACCTGGACTGGCAAACCCACACCTGAGGTGTCCCCATATTCCACTATGTTGTACACACATCCCAGCTGGTTACTTCGCACAAAGCATCACAGGTGCTCCACGTGCATATGACTGTGTCCGGAACTACTGCTGCTACTAATGTGAGACTGACAGTAACCCACACCAAACTGTGATAGCCGCACATGTACTGACACATAATGTGTACACTGTGTGTGAGTCATAACCTCCGCTCAGCTGGTTCGACCCATACACCACCTCCAAGACCAACAGTATCCTTGACATGGACACTACCAACATGTGACTGCTGTTCGACACCTGCGGTTGTCCCCTCATTGGTGGAATCTGAACATCTGCTACCCACCCTTGTTAGCCACATACCGGCACCACACACTTTACGGCATACACAGTAGATGAGTACTACAACACCAACTACAGATGTCGTATGACAGTGGTAGTTGTTGTCATGACACACGTGCAGGTAGACAATGCACATGCAAATGCTGAGACATACCCCAGTGCACTTCAATAGCACGTACATGACAATGTGGTTCATGCTATTCCACACAGAGCCATGCAGGTACACACCAGAATACAGACGACACTCTGGGGGTGCAGTCCCACGGACATACTTTACAACAACAGGTGGGGGCTGTTACACAGTGGTGTACATTCCCATGGGTGGGGTGACTCACTGGTCAGCCTCGGTAGGGCCACAGGATCCCATATCACATACACCATAACTAGCTACATACACATTACTGCGACACATTCCGAGATGTAACACAGGGCATTTTGGTGGTATGTCAGTAGTCGTATGCAATACCCACATCTGCTCACACATACAACTGTCACTCTGGAACATGACAGTAAAAGGTGATGTTGGCAACATCCTGTCTGATGGCTTCATTGCTAACATTACACCCTCTCACTCCCTGCAGGGCCACATTCCTTGCAGGTACATTGCGGTGTACCTGCAGTTACACTTACACAGTACTGATCTGCACTCTATATGTCCTAGGACACAGGCCCCTTGTCACCCTGAAATATCCCAGGCTGTGATGTCCACAGAACACCATATTCAGTAATAGCCTTGTACCAGACATTGTGGCCCCTGACTGACACACAGCAACTGTAACACTCCTCACAGGTGGCGCCACACTGCACGACTGGGACTATTGCCCTACACACCTCACTGGTCTGTTATGCACGGCTATAGGGCACATAATCATGGACATCATTCATCGAGTCTCTGTTGTGCCCCAGTCCTTTGATGCCAGCTGGGTTGGTCTTGTTGGGGCCACAGCATGCCTCCTACACCTGTTGAACACCTTTCCTACAGTCGCCAGAGTTGTTGATGATGACACAGGTGTCCACACAGCCTGCATTGTCCGTTCGCTGCCATTCAGCACCGTTCTCCATTCTGGTATTGACTACATACACATCTACCTGCACATCACAACATATGTCTCCAGATGTTATTCAGTGTGGCTAATGGACAGGACACACACACTGAGGGTGGAATACCAAATCACATACTGCAATGCAGTCACACTTGGCTTACCACAGTCCTCAGTCATGGGGCCTCAAGCTCGGTATATGCTTCCCTGAGGTACAGGCTACCACTGAGAGGACTTCCCTGCCTAGCTTTACAGACCACTGTATACCCAGTGCTGTTGTTGCTCCACCAGCTGATACAGACCCCATCCATATGGGTGTCACTGTGACAGATACCGATATGAACATCATGGCCTCTACCTGCATGACACTTGCTGTGTACATCATCTTTGCAGTACACCATCCTCCCACTGGTTATCACATATGTGTTATTCCCCTACATACATGTTGCATTGTACATGGTTGTGAGACACATGTATGTCGCACACACTCCTGTGATTACCACATTGCCACTGTGGCGTGGATATCCTTCTACATGTTCACACATGTCTGTCCTGGGTGTGTAGCTGGTACATAGGCACCCATTGTACCTCTGAACACTGGACGTATACACACATCCATGGGTACAACACCCTGCACAGGGTGTACCTTACACAACAGCTTTACATACCCCAACATTAAAATGCCATGATGTTTATTGAGCTACACCTGGTGATGTATGCGGCTTATGTACAGACACCACATCCATACACATTTGCAGACTACATACTCAGGGGTGACATCTGCTGCAAAGACAGGGCCCATGTCTGCAAATATGTTTATGGATCTACTCCGCATACACAACATACACAATAGCCACTATGACCATGATGCTCATGGATATGTGCACACACACATCTGTGTGTGGCATGTGCTTGGGGGTTGCATTCCCAGATTGGGCACTCACCATGCTTTGGGACATGTTTCCTATGTACATCACGCATGGACAGTCAATAGCAGTGTTCATGTGATACCTTGCTTTCTGGATGGTGGACACATGTACACCAGGGATCACTGCAGTGGCTGTACTGTGCAGTGATGCAGGTTACACATGGCTCTTCTGTTCACAGGACACTACCCTGGAGAGGTGCCACTGGTGTGCACACTGTAGTTGTTGTTACACATTGACTTGCCAGACTGCATGGTACACCACTATGAACCTGTGCAGCTATTACATGTCCTTTGTGCATGGTTACTGGTATAGCCCTTCCAGTTAGATTGGCTGTCACACTATTACAATGTCCCATGACTACAGGCCATATGTCTACTGTTATTGTACATGCCAATTATGTTCATGTCTGTCTGTCACATCTCTTCCACTATTCTAGTATGGGAGTAATGTTTGCGTCCTTTGCAAATGCACAGAGTGGAGTACATAGTTATTTCATCATAACTGTTTATACATATCTTAATTACATAGTACTCACATCACTATATGATACCTTTGTTATGCATCATATGCCTGTTCTCCTGTGTAACATATCTGACATATTAATCTACTGTACTATACATTACACATGTTTTACATGGTATCCCATAATTCAACCATTACTTGCACAGATGGTCCACCTTAGACATGTCATTGACGTTATATGCCCATACACATGCGTACTGTTACAGTATATCTACATATACTATCCCCTGCTATGGCACATACTTATTGGACATACCCTGCCACTGACGGCGGGTCGTATGACATTGTTCTATTTAACGCCGTCATGTTGCATCCCTTGTGGTGTCTGTGCTGTTTACCGTGTGGCCCACTGCTGGACGCACATCTTCTACAAGCATTGGTATGATCAGCGAGACATCACTACATAAATACCATTCCCCACTTTATGCATGGCGGACACTGTTAATTACTGCAAACCAGGCTATGCATACACTGACATTACATAATTCAGAACATACTATACATACAGTTAGTGTTATACATACCTTGATATCGTTCTGGTTTTTCGTCTCTATCTCGCTCCTCTGTATCACTCTTCCAACTGTTATACAGTATGAGCATACAGTTTGCATATCTGGCAAGTCATCCATATATACGTCTATACCTGCAACATGTGGTTTACTGCCGCCAATTGGTGGTCTGGTGTGACTAATTACGTGCACTTCAGCTGTGCAGCTACTCCATTCACCAATTACGTGGCAGCAGTGGGGTATAAATGAATTCTCCACCTGGGCATTGGCCATTTGCCCTGCCTTCAGGGAGACGGCCTGTATTGTGTTTTGTTGTGTGTAATTGCAACTGCTTTGTGTAGTGCCAAGTCTATTTTGGGGTCATGTCCCCCGTGGATTGTGTGTGATTCTACCTGTGACTGTACCTGTCATCCCACCTGTCTGATAAAGGACTATTGCAAACACTTGTAACATCGCCGTTTGTTCCATTATACGACGGATACAATTTTGCATGGCACCTTTAAATGTCTCTCACAAGGTATGTCAACGATTCAGCAGATGTAATTGACTAACTAGATGTTTGGGCTGTGGTTACGGTCTGTATTGCTATTGTTTACAGTGAGGGGGATGTAGGTGGGTGCACGTAGCATATACGGTTTTGTGGGGCTTGCATTTCTACGTAGTCCATATATATATGTGTGTGGGCCCCTTCCCTAATCACTGTGCTATCACTTAATAGACTTCTATAATGGGAATTTACTGTGAGCCATTGTTAATTGGTTTCAATATGGTATGCAGGTGCGGTTGATACTTCCATACCTCTGGATGTACGGCGATATGTGCAGAGATATTTGTAAATTAACGCTATCCCGTGTATGTCTGCCCCAGATATTTGCTGTCATTGCAGTGGTGTTGGTGTCAGACCCTCTGTCACATGGCTTGCCACCTTTTCATATGGCCATAGTTGGACACTTGCGGATCACACAGTGGTGTTTACAGGCTGACATATGGCCACGGTCAGTACACGGGATAGCACATACTTTTATCCTCATTACAAACCTATTGTTCTTGGTCCTTCACTACGTATCGGTTTGCATGTAACATTTCCTTTTCTTACATACAGGCATGAGTATTTCCTGCAACTATTACATATTATGTGGGACATACTAATGTCCTACACTCACGGACAGTTGCCCTTTCTAATGTTTCATGTCAGGACACACCTGCCCAGGGGGGGTCCATCCCTCCCGATGTGGGACAGGTGTTTACCGCATGCCTATGGGTAGCTATACCCGCACCTACCGTAGTCATCTACCTCTGAGTTGCCACCTACAGACACACTATGCGGACACACACGACACACTTGAGTCACACGGGAACACACATGGCACCCTCATCACACACATACAGAGGCTACATCACACACAACCACAGTTGTTCACGGTACCTACGTGGTCTGCACCGCCGACAGTGGTGACTACATGTCCTTACTATCATCCTATTGTTCACGGTTCTACTGTTCCAGTACTGTGTACTTTCTGTCTTTCATCCTCCTGGTTACACGTGTCAGTGTGTGACACGTTCCATAGTTGGTGGTATCCTGTTTATTTGTACCTCAAACGTGTTTAGAATGTCGTTGATCTATCTATGTATTTGCAGATGCCAGTGACCCCTTGTATATCGACATATATCACACTATCGCCCTTTCTATATGTATTATGTATGTGTAGATATATATATATATATATATATATCTCGGACAGGGGTGGTGACAGGCACGCTACGCCTTTCATTGTGTGTTTGTCACTGTATACTGTGTTTCTGCATGTTTGTGTCTGTACCTGTCACATTACACACCTGCCATAGGTTAAGATTAAATCCCATCCGACTTTGCGAGGGACAATCCCTCTTTGTGCAGTTGTGTCCTGCAAAATATTCGTGAACATTGCAAATGTCCTGTGACTTTGGGACAAACATATTCCCTATAGTTTATGTCATTGTTGCATGTCACCCTTATTCTGTATCTGACCCGCCTACATGTTACAGGATACGGAACACGTACCTGCAACCATTACTAAACTATAAGCTTTTTATCTATGCAAAACACTGTTGTTCTGGTTTTCGTCATGGCCGGGTGTGTGTTGTCCTGCTGACATCTGGCATATGTCCCACATTGGTCATTTGAACTGTGGCAGCCCTACCGTATGTACATCTTGCCTAGCAATAGTGTTGGGTGATTGTGTACATGCCTGTTCCAATCCTGGCAGTGGTCGTTTTACCCTTCAGAGCAGGCGCTATTTGTTCACGGTTGACTAATGCTGGTGTCACCTGTTCTGTACATCATTGACCGTGATCTGTGCAGTGGTCGGTGACACTTAGCCCTGTTTCACGCATATCCGTAGAGTCGTATTTAAACATTGCTTACCAGCTGTGGGCAATGCTTATCCCCGCTAACGTGTGCTACACATATTCTGATGACCTGTATCTGGACTGCATTACCTGTGCCGTCGGGATTATGTTACATCCCTTGCGGGACGTGGGACCGGGAACATGCACGACAGTCACTGCATGTACCACTTGGACATCTGGGGGTTGTACACGAATTATGTAAATTTGTATGTGCAGTACACTACAGCAGTTACTCCACACTACACTCACATGGATGACTCCGTTAGTTTACAACTTGATGGGTCCAGTTAATGGTATGTCCATGTGATGTTTACTGGCTGTACTCCAGCACTGGGTATGTATATCACAATTAGGTACACCCGATAATTTGCTACACCTTCATACGACCGTGGATGCAGCATGCCGGGGTGACTAATGCCTGTCATGGGTACATCCCCTGCATTGACACTACATCTATGATTACATTTTGTGGAGCCCCTCAGTAATGCGGCGGGTAATCCGTGATGACTGTGTGTAGGATAGTGCTTACACACATGTGCTCCCACGATTGCCTCTGCTCCAGTACGCGACAGTTGCTTACTCGATGTTGTGGCGACGGATGTCACTGTTTGCCCCGTTTAGTGTTTTGCCTCTGACAATCGGGCGTGTACCTACCGATGTACCTGGGAACCTATACACACAGCACCGACAGATGCTGATGGGCGCATCTACTGTTCAGGTGTTGACAGTTCCGTGTTCCCATGGCTGTTGCGTGTACAATGTTTGAGGGCTGCCTATGTAGGATTCCACAGTGGGCCACCTATACATCACAATTTACAGGTAGTCATGTTTGCGTACCATCCATGTTACTGTGTGCAGGTGGGGAGGGGTGTCAGTCCGTGAAAGCCTACACTGTCAAGGTATGTGCTATATGTTCCCTCTTTGCCAAGGCGTAGGCATATTGGGCATGCCTCCATCTGCCTACTGGGGCTGGCACAGTATGTCCATGGTCTGGATCCCTCTGTACCTGTGTTGGCCTTGGCACTTGTGGTGGGCTGTGAGGCCCTCCCCCATTATGACCCTGCTGCAGCTGTTTCCGCAGGATCATATTATGTAGCATGGCACATACTATGAAGATGTGGGCACATGTGCCTGGAGAGTACTGCAAGGCTCCACCAGATGTGTCCAAGTGCCGAAACCATGATTTCAGCATCCTGAACACACACTCTATGATGATTCTGGTTTGTGCGTGTGCCTCATTATGGCGTTCTTGCATTGGTGTGTGTGCATTTCTGATGGGGGTCATCATCCATGGCTCCAGTGCATAGCCAGCATCCCCCACAAGGTGACCTTGTGGGATGTCCCCCCTGACAAATACCTGATACAGCTGTGAGGCATGCCAGATATGGGAGTCGTGGTAGCTTCCAGGGCTGCCAGCACACACATCCATGATAATGCCCTGGGCATTGCACATGACCTGGCAGTTGATGGAGTGGAATCTCTTGCAGTTTATGTAGCACCTACCATACTCACCAGGTGGTTACTTAATTTGTATGTGCGTGCAGTCTATCGCACCCAGTACCTCCGGGTAGTTTGCCACACAGTGGTAGTGACGCATATTGCTGGCCAACTCCTCCTGAGTTCGGGGGAAGTGTATATGCTCATTGGCATGTGGTAACATGGCGTCCAGGAACTGGTGTAATACCCTGGATGCCGATGCCTGTGAGATCCCCATTATATCTCCAGTTGGCCTTTGAAATGTACCTGTGGCTAATATTCGCAAGCTTACACATACCTTCGTGTCCACTGGGATGGGTTACCCTCTGTTGTTTCTCGTTCTCAGGCATGGCCAGCACAGCTCTACTATTTGCTGTAAGATGTCCCTGTCCACCCTGTAACGCTCTACTATCTCCAGATGATGTAGTCCCTGGTAAGTTACCCTTAGTCTGAACACTCTTCTCCTCCTCCGAGGCCTACAGTGGTTGTCAGCATCATCCTCCACAACACCATCGGTCTGTAACACATGCTGATGAATCACAGCTATGGCAGCTCCCAACATGTACATTTTAAAAGTTCCCCATCTGTTTACACCTATGGTGCGGTGTTTGGGAATACACAGGTGTGTGTTGGGTGCTTTCCCACTTTATACTGTTCTGCTGTGAACACTGATGATGTCATAGGGTGTGTATGTACGATCGTGGCTACAGGGTATCTTCTGTGTTTTATTTACGAAACTGCTATTGTGCTGCCTTTGGTGTTGCATTACATTTGGATGCCGTGCTTACCTCCTGCCCTTCCATTTACATTTGTGCACGTTACACCTACCATTTGCTGGCATGCATCCAGCTGCCTGCTTTCATTTGTACTTTCCTAGACCTGGCTTATCTTGCGTAATGTGTGCTATTGCCGATCTACTGTGGGTTTGCTTTGCTCTGCTATGACAGTTCTCCTATCTTTGCTTTCCAGGTCCTCCACACCTTTCTTTGCAATCCTATGCCTCCCCTATCCTGTTTTGCAGGTTTCTGCATGCAGGCTTGTCTACTGCTGTCAATTGGCCGCCGTGTGTGGATTGGTGTTAATTGCTCATTACTACGCCAATTACCCTGCTTCGGCATTTCCTTCTTTTCTTCCCATGACCTTCCTGTTTGTACTATTGTTTGTGGCGCGTGCATCTGCTTACCGGGTTTCGAGCACGATTTCATCCCCGTACACATGTGCTTTCGGGCACCATGTGTGCTCTCAGCTAAATGGTGCTATACCCTCCTCCCCATCCCTGTCCTTCAGCTTTGCCTAGCAATGGCCAGGCCAGATTTGCATTGCTCCAATGTGCTTACTGATATTGTGGCATACCCCTCTGCTGATGTCATGTATCATCTTTGATACACTCCTCTGTGTTATAGCGCTGCACCGTCAGGTAAATCCTTAATCCGGCGGGATGTTTGCGATTCAGTATTACCTGCCTCATTTGCATGGCATTGACTACTAATTCATAGTTACAGCGCCGAACACTGTCACGGGTCCCTGGCAACCCTTGCACCTTGCTTGTGGTGTGCCATGCCTACCAATGCATATTATGGTGCAATCCTGATTTGTCTTTCATTGCGATTTTCTGCCATTTTCATATATTTCCTTTGTATTCCTGTTTGCACACACATGCCCTGTGGTTGTACTGTGCGTTACTGTGGACATGACATTAAATGTTGTTTTTTAGGTGTTGTGCATCTTTTCTTGTGCCATTGGCTGTGTATTTCTCCATTGGCATATGTTAACTTTGTAATACATGTGTGTGGTCCGCTTCCATAACTCCGATGTTCTGTTTGGGAAAATGTAAACCGTGTTTTTTTAGTTTACATTTCCATGGGCTTGTGCTATGCCTGCACCACTTCATGAATCACTGTATGCCTTCATTAGCATGGTGTGACACTGCGCATGGGGTGATTTGCATACCTATGCCAAGGGCTGCGTAGCTCTGGCGTACGCCGTTAGTGCACGTGGGATTGGTTCGTACCTGAATCGCTCGGCGGACATATTTGGCATTATGCCACCTACTCTATGCCTGTGCCTGGCACAAGCTTCATGAATCCAGGGGAAAGACAACCGTAGTTGTGTGAAGTACTAAAATCCATTGTATGTTTGAGTTTTTTCCGTTTCTAACTACTGCATCTGTGAACATCAGGAATGGTAAATGAAGCTATAGAATAGTTTCATACCTCTTTTCACCAGCCTAGTTAGACCAGTTGCTTCCTTAAATCTGAAGACAGAGCTGATTATGATTGTAATCCATGTATGGCAGATCCACTGATTACGCCAGTAATAAGGTATTGGCATGTGCCATACCCTGCTCTGTCATCCTCAGCTATGACATTGCATGACCTCTGATACCTGACATTTAACTTTCTTATTTGCAAATCATCTCATTCTAATGTTAGCTGCGGTTTTGATTGCTTAGGCAATGCATGCACTCACACTCCTGCTATATAGAGGACATAATTGCAATGCACTTAAATGTTAGTCACTAATCATCTGATTGATCCTGTTATGTTACATAACAAGCAAGGTAGAATAAATTTCCAGTCAGTGCCCCAGTTAATATTTTCCTTCATATGTGATGCAGTTCTGTGACTAGAGGACATCTATATCTCAGCTTAAAAGTTTTATACATGCATACTGTCAAGACTTTATTTATGTATTTATTTTTGTTTATTTATTGATGTTAAATTCTTTGGTCATACTGATATTATGGTTGCCTTATCACAGGAAGTGGGTGATATTAACCATAATGAAAATTTTACATAAAGAAATCCCTTTTTCCCTTTATTCTCTGCCTGAACTACCATCAGAGTAGACACTTCAGCTCAAATACATTTTTTTAATTATGATATATCAGCAATAAAATATCTCTGCTGTGAGTCACTGTAGTGTCAGTACTGGACTATGACATGGGGGTTAAATTCACATTCTTCCAGTTTATAAACATCAAAGGTACATGTGCAGCCTTAGTAGTTACAACTGGTGAAACTCAAGTGTTTAGCCATATGTACTAAGTATAATTAAGTCTCAGAAGCAAGAATGGCTTACAGTGGCCAAAATATGTCTTTAAATGCCAAAAATCTTAAATATGTACCACTACCCTGAAAACAAACTTCCTTATCTCAAACTCTAAATTTAAAAACAACCAAACACACTACTCAAAATCTGGAAAGGTGAAAAAGAACCGGGTTTCAAAAAAAAGTTCTGTATGCCCCTACACACTATATGTGAAGGCTTCATCTACCCCCCACAATGCTGACAACCCGATAAAAAAGAGATACTGCTAAACTGTAGCATTAAAAACAGCAAAACAGTAAAGGAAAGAAACATATACAATAAATTAAAACCTGAAGATTTGTGAATTAAATAAAAAACTCTACAACTCCACCAACTATGCAGATTCCCATAGTCTGGAAGACCCTAACCTATCAGCATTGAAACAAATTTGCAATATGAATCAAAGCACTCTCCAAAATGATAACATTCAAACAGAACCTAAATTCAACAAAAAAGATGTTATATCAACCTAAGTCAAAAGGAAAAGGCAACATTAACCATAAAGAGGTATGGATATCTTAAAAGAAAAAGATAAATAGCAAATTATAAGAGCAAGCACCTTCCAATGAATTATTAAAGTTGAGTCACGATCAAGAAAATAAACACAAGAAAATACTCACCAGACTCTGTGTCTGATGATGTTTTAATTCAAACACAGGAAGCATTCATAAATCAAAAGAATAAACAATAATCCATTGATCAAACAAACAAACAGAAAGAAAGAAAGAAAGAAAGAAAGAAAGAAAGAAAGAAAGAAAGAAATACATGTCATAACTAGAGAAATGACTATTGCAACCAAATCAACAGCATCATTGGAAATACACCAAAGCTATTACCAAGAAGGCAAGTAAACCAATGCATTCAAAGAAAGAGAAAAACAAACAAACAAAAAAAAAAACTCAGGTATAAAACATCAGCTAGTATCAGTCCAAGAATGCATAACTTACATCAATCCCAGTTCTGCAGAGAGGTAAAGCCCTCAGTGTACCCTGACTCAGGACTGACTAACCCCATGGGCACTAGAGGCACCATAAGCTGGGAGAGGGAGGCTGCCTAGTTTGCTGCAATAGCAGCATGAAGAGCCATGTGAGCTCCAGTCTGCATATGGTACTTAGGTGGGCAATTGCACATGAGCGGAAGCTTACATGCCTCTCCAGAAGGCAGTAATTGCAAAGGTTGTAAGGCTGCCATGAGGGAGAAGGTAGTTAGGTCACACTCCAGGTTAGCAGCACAACACTGCACTAGAGCCTTTGATCTCTTCACCACTCCAGGCATGGGTAGGGTTGAGCCTTGAGAAGCTAAAGTGGGTCCAGTAGACCTGGTGAACTAGAAGAGGAACTGGTACTAGCTGATCATCAGCTGCAGGATTGGGAAGCAAAAAAGTAAACACACAAAATAATACAAATTTTGTGGCAATCCATTAAAGCATGACATTCCATACTATAATATGCAACATACGAGCTAGAAAAAACATAGTTCTGCCAGCTACAATACAAAACCTATAATGCTTGCAAATCTAGAAGTACTTGTAAATCAATTGAAGACTCCATTCACTTCCTTAATATAAATATAAATGTACTCTACTATTAGAAACCTAAGTCATTTCACATTTTACTTACACTGCTATATAAATCGATTAATGACCTGAAAATTAGAAGACTTATAATACGCTGTTCTATACTCTGTATGAAATGTGAAACAACTGACCTCAATAAACTAGATGTCATTCTACTATAATTAATAACTGACTTTAGAAAGGCCATTGCAAATTCTGTTAAATATAGCTTCACTACCCATACTCCCCCCAAAATTGTTTGTTTAATTTTGGATTAAATAAAGATATTGCAGTGAGTCTGACATCTATATTCAAATAATACAATTAGTCTTTACTATCATTTTTAAGTACTGATGACTTTTCTACTGCACTCCAACACTAAGTTTAGTAAAGTCTGCAAAGCATTACTGGAGTACCTTGAACAGACTGGAATAAATGTAACTATTGTACAAAACACTTCAAATGAAAGTATATTACATCAGTATAATTCCAACATTTCAAAAAGTGGTTGAGTTCAATAGTAAAGATGTACCATGCATAAACAGTATAATGTAGAGGTCTGGCATAACATATTATGTGCTCTGCTTTCATCACATTAGATTTACATACTAGAAGCTCTATATACAAATCAAAGCAAGCAGAAAAGTACTGGTGGGAGTAGACAGACAATACTGAGACACCCATGGGTGATGCCAGCATAGTAAAAATAGAAATTGCACAAAGAGTATCTGCAAAATATCATGGAGTGCAAAATCCTACAGGACAATTAAGGATCTATGACCCACTGCATACACTTATGCAGTATAACTGAAACAAATAAAGATGGGCATAAACATATATGACTTCACAAAGCAAAAAAAAATCCATTCCTATAACTGCACAATGCAAATATCCAGACCAAGCTAGCATAATACATATTTATATAATATCAAAATAGATAAGATTATAAAGCATAATGTCAAAGACATTCTGAGAGTTATTGAACTAGTTTATATATTTATGATAGCTATTGAACTGACTTTTGTATATATGATAATTTATTGAATCACTTTCTAAATTCTGTCTATTGCACACCTAAAACATGAATCCATAGGCATATTGCAAAGGTATACAATTAATCATTTGAATAATAGCATTGTATGATGTTTGCAATACTTAAAAGCTCTATGGATCACTTCTGGTGCTGATGAAATATTAAATGGGAATCTAAGCAATCTGTACCATTCTAGTGGTGCATCAAATGTACATAATTTGGCACTTTATTAAACTAGCCCTGTCATCTTGATTTTTTTTATCTAGGTCTGGAAAAAGTAGCAGTTGGTATTGATAAGATAATTTCTTCAACCAAACAGCATGAGTAATGCTATATTTTTATCAAGTTATTCAACTACTTTAGATAAAAGAAATTATGTTCAGCAAACAAATTCTCTTCAGCTTTATCCCTGAGTGTTATGCATAGTTTTCTGTAAGCATGTATCACTGGCATGATACTTGATTTTACTTGTATGCAATATTATCCTGGAGAATTTGATAAGCTTGCAAATAAATCAATGAAGTCATTTCGGATATTGTTGTACCTTCGCACAATATCCATAATGCTTTTATAAGAGCCACTCATTGCATAGTCTTTGTTTTGTACTGCAAATTTGTTCTGTCCATCCTGGCTTCCCATAAATCTTATGCCCAAAGATATTAGCTCAATTTATTTTAATCTGTACTTCAGATTTTATATTTATATATCAGCAGTTTTTAACCTAGCAGTGTTATTTGATGGAGAGAGAGTTGGCTAACAATATGCACAAAGCATCCAGATCTATGGCATCAAGGGACAAAGCCCTAAGACCCAGATGCACTAACTTTAGTCAGTGGCATGTGTGTTAGAAACATTTGGGCATGAGAGGGGAGGAAGGTGCAGAAAATACTAGCTTAGCTTCCCTGAGCAGAGAGTATGCATGCTCTGGTGGCTATTCTGCAATATGTAAGCTTAGGCTTCCTGACAGAACAGCCATAATCAGAAATGTGGGCTTGGTCTACCAACCCAGAGATGACAACCATCACTCACATATGGGAGTGAGTACTGCAGGAAGAGGGCATATGTAGATCCTTATGATGATAAAGATGTCCACATCAACAAACAAGATGGTTGGAATAGGGCCTTAATCAGAAAAACCTTTGATGGTTATCTGAATAATAGCTTCTACATTTGGATCTTATCCTGCAAGAAATGAACAGACTGAACAGTCACTAACAGCTAATGGTCATCATCATCATTGGGGAGCAGGATAAAAATGACATAAAATATATACCATGCTCTCTCTTCAAAACAATGTAGCCTCCATCTATTTAAAATAGTTTTCTGATAGAATATGAATTTTAATTTTGTATTTATTGCTAATCCTAAACTTGGATGCATTTTTGTACCTATGAAAGTCATAAGAATATTGAAAATATGCCTCTCCACCTTAGTTCCATTGTATCTTCTAATGGTTCCATCACTGACATACTTGCTATTTTGTGGAAAATAAATTAAAGAATGCCATAGAAACCTGTTTATGTTTTCTCTCAGATTATTTTCATGTGGTCAGCAAAATGAAAGATATATTATAGCCAATGATATTTCAGTTACTTTAGCTATAATTTCACTTTATACAATGATACTCTATGATAGTGGTCTAGAATGGGATAGAGCTGAACAAGATGGTTGAATATATTGCTCTCTGTGGATACTTTATTAATTTATGCCTGTCTCAAGTTCATTTTATCTAATAACGTGTTTGTATTTCAAGAATATATTTATCAAGAAGTGAATGGTGTTGGAATGTGAAATAAAGTTGCTCTTAGTTAAATGAATCTTGTGTTGTCATATTGTGAAATGCTTTATATTTATATTAGTATTTTTTAGAAGGTAGTTATTGCATACAAATGCTTTACTGATAATATTGGTTTATTTTTTGTAGAGAGGGAGTATTGCTGCACTTGAAATACTATTTAATTTTTTGAATATGTCCTCTTAGGTTTTGGTTCTTCTTTGGCAGTTTTTTGTTGCACATCATAGCATGCATCTAAGGAAGATGAAGCTGGTATTGTCAGAAAATTAGACTATTAGAGTGTATAGACTCATATCTTCTGTTGTTGAATTTTGACAAAGAAATTTAAATCCTACATACAAATTTTCAGCAAACAAACTGTCCTGAATATATTGCCTCCCAGGCATTTTCAGATGTCTCTCTAAGAGAAGTGATTTATGCTGTTTTACCTGGTATCTTAAAAAAACGACTACATTGTTGGTACCATGGACACTGTGGATAAGACAAAATTGTTTGTTCTGACCTATAGTACTGATACCAACAACGTGAAAAGAAACTGATACATTTTTACTTCCATTTAAGGTGTTTAACAAGATGCATGGATGTTGCTTTTACTCTTGTTTTCATTAAGCAGTGGCTGGAGGTGTCACAGCAGGTATACTGGTATGGACCCGTGGGGTACATATGTCAACTGAGGCTGATGAAAGTGCCATTTTGTTACTGATAATCTGTGATATTTCAGTAATGTCTCCTTTAAGACATATGGTTCAAGGAATATGATCTGTAATACCTCATATTTTGTGTATTTGGCTGAATGCTCAGGGTGTGTTGCCTATTATATTGGGGAAACTGAATGGAGGAAATAACCAAGAGCACTGCACCAAAGATAAAAAATCCAACAAATGTATTCCACAACAATGAGAGTTTAGCGCTTTCGTCAAAAGTACATTACATTGACTTCTTTAGAACTACATAACACACTTAATACTGATTTAAAAAACCTGCCCTACTCCACAATTGGTCGACCAAGAAGGTTGTCATTTCCTGTTAAAAATGTCATATCCTACTACAAAGGTAGGTCATTTCCTAAAAACCCTTACAAGAATTATTAAACCAATAATACCCCAAAAATAAAACATATGTTAAAAACATTATATAAAGGAAACAGCTTTTAATTTTAATGTGGAACTGATAGAGATTTTATCATTGAGCCTAGGTGGCACACATGCATTTAACCTTATTTGCCACTTGAGTTCTAAAAATTCAAGAAAATCATCAACAGGTCCATCGCTTACACCCAAGTCAACCTGCTCTAATACAAAAAACTTGAAACAGTGTGTGGGATGTAATTTAATGTGCTTAAATAATGCGTTAGTCTCCCTATGTTTGTTGATATCATAACTGTGTTGATAAATCCGTTGTCTTAAAGCTCGGACAGTCTTACCCACATAGTAACAGTCACAACCTGTAGAGGATGTGACATATACAACCCCCTAGCTGTAACAAAAGTACTTTTTGTGTGTAGTGATTTTCCCAAAATTCCTAAGTTTAATAAATTTGGCATCAACAATAAAAGAACATTGGGTGCATCTTTCTTTTGTACTTTTGTTACAGCAAGGGGGTTGTATATGTTGCATCTTGTACAGGTTGCGACTGTTACTATGTGGGTAAGACTGTCCGAGCTTTAAGACAACGGATTTATCAACACAGTTATGATATCAACAAACATAGGGAGACTAACCCCTTATTTAAGCAAATTAAATTACATCCCACACACTGTTTCAAGTTTGTTGTATTAGAGCAGGTTGACTTGGGTGTAAGGGGTGGACCTGTTGATGATTTTCTTGAATTTTTAGAACTCAAGTGGCAAATAAGGTTAAATGCGTGTGTGCCACCTGGGCTCAATGATAAAATCTCTGTCAGTTCCATGTTAAAATTAAAAGCTGTTTCCTTTATATAATATTTTTAACATATGTTTTATTTTTGGGGTATTATTGGTTTAATAGTTCTTGTAAGGGTATTTAGGAAATGACCTACCTTTGTAGTAGGATATGACATTTTTTAACAGGAAATGACAACCTTCTTGGTTGACCAATTGTGGAGTAGGGCAGGTTATTTAAATCAGTATTAAGTGTGTTATGTAGTTCTGAAGAAGTCAATGTAATGTACTTTTGATGAAAGCACTAAACTCTCATTGTTGTGGAATAAATTTGTTAGATTTTTTTATCTTTGGTGCAGTGCTCTTGGTTATTTCCTCCATTCATTTTTTTCTGGGTTTGGACATTTTTGTTTTTCTCATATTGGGGAAACTACTAGAAACTCAAGTGCTAGACTATGTAAACATTATCAGAGTTTGTATCTCTTAGTACAAAGAACAAAATATACAACAGTAATGCAATAATGCTTTTACCAAACATTCTGTGAAGTGCAGAAATTATAAGAAATTTGTTTTTTTATATTAAAAAAATAAGTAAACAGTATGCAATAAGGACCTTGGTAATTTACAGGACTGTATAAAATATTATGGCCAGGCTTTATTAGCTGCTAATTTCAGTCCTGCTCTTACATTTTAAATTGTAAACCCAATTTGCAAACTAAGTAGTTAAACATTAATTTTCATTATCATTATTTATGTTTGAAATTGTCTTAGTTTCATTGTATGATTTTTGTGGTTGCTTTAATAAACTCATCCTTTAGTTATTAGAGTAAGTCTAATGAAATTCTATATGCTTGCTATTAGAAGGAATAAAAGTGCTTACTGATTATTTTATAGGTTCATAAATCATAGGTTCATAGCTAGGTACTAGGCTCGCTGCCCTTACAGTCCAATTTAAGCCTAGTCATTTTCCCATTCTGTGCTCCAATTAGCATATCCCATTTGGATAGGCATTGCCATTTCCAATCCCATGATGAGCAATAACTGGGATCACACAATATATAATATAAGGGAATCCATGCATGGGATAAAGCATTTAGGAGCTGCTTCTATCGATTAGCAGTAGATCCAATTTCCACTTGAATATGAACAGGGGTTAACTTCATTTTATGTGGTTAGGCAGTCTGTTCCAGATCAGCAGTACCCTCTGTAAGATATACAAGTCCATTTATATCATTACTGATGTTGCAGAAAAGGTTTAGATTCCCAGGCTGGGTATTTCTGATGCCACTTGACTTACTAATGTACAGTATATATATATATCAGTAATGGGTCGGAGGATGCCTTATACACAAGACTCAGGTCACCTCTTACCAGTGTGTAGGATACTGAGTATAATGTTAGGGCTTTGAGTCAATTTATGTAGGACTTGTTGTTTAGGCCTTGCATCCTTTTAGTAAGGTATCTCTGTGGATGTTCCATTTGTTGCATGTGTCTGGACAGATATATGTCAAAAGGACATTATATTCAATGATTGGCCTAACCAAGGCTGAGTAAGATGGGACAGTGCCATCCCTAAGTCTAGGCACAAGCCCTTTGTTTATAAGCTGTGCGATATAGAAGGGCATTCTTACAACAGACACACTGTATATTTTTAATATTTTATCCATTAAATGTACAATTACTTGTAAATTCAGCAGTTATTTCTATATTCAGATAGTTTGAATTTAACTCTGCACCTTCAGGAGTTTATACCTTCTGTTCTGGATCTTTGTATCTACATTATTGACAAATATAGCTTTGCAATTTATAGTCTTTTGGATTGTTCCACCTCTTTGGGAGCAGAAGGGCTACAATGTCTGACATAATCTCACAAAGTACCTTCCATTCATATACTTATAAAACACCTTTACTATTTTCTATGCTACAAAAGGCAACAGCTAGAACCAAATATGGAATAATTAACTGGTTCAAGCTTTGGAAGGCAGTGTGACAAGACTGCATACTGTCATCAAACTTATATAAATTACATGTTGATCTGATACTGGAATCAAAATTGCAGGGAGAAATATTAACTACCTCGGGTATCAAGGTGATACCAACAGGAAATGTTGAAGAGCCTGTTGAAGAAGAAGAAACTAGAAACTGCAAAAGCTAGCTTGTTACTTAACGTAAAAAGTACACAAAGTAAAAATTATTGTATTCCAGGCAATAGCATGTAGCTGTGAGAGTTTGGTATCTGATTTCTTTGACAGTAACTTTATGTCAATATCTGATATTTGTGAGCTGCTCTCCCTCACAACAGCAATATTATCTAGATAGCTATAATTTTTTCAGTCATTTGCAGTTCAATAGTGAGAAGTTTACTCTTTTCCTAACTTTGAAAGAGAAACAAATATATGCTAAACCTGTTGTTTCTATGTATAAGTTGATACTGGATTTACAATTTAAAAATTAGGCTCCTCACTCTTAGTATTGGCATGATCAAGATTAATTGTAGAATGATACAATATGGTTAAACTTATGGGAAAGTGTTCAGTTTTCATTCCATTTAGTAAGTCTGTTTATATACAATTTATGATTAACTTTTGCATCCTACACCTTCAATATGCAGTTCTTTAAATGTGCACATTTTGCATATATTTTGGCATTACTCCTATGAGAAAACTATGGTATTTTATTAACGAGAAGCTTCATCAGATCAATTTTATAGCACACTATGTATCCTGGCAGTGATGTATATTAAATTCTGCATGGCAATTCACAAGTAAAGAGTATGCATT